>NW_027473369.1:0-316226 GCF_050947335.1 Megachile rotundata | reverse complement strand
TGTGATTGTATGATTGTGATTGTATGATTGTGATTGTATGATTGTGATTGTATGATTGTGACTGTATGATTGTATTTGGGAGATTGTAATTGTATGATTGCGATTGTATGATTGTGATCGTATGATTGTGATGTATGATTGTAATTGTATGATTATGATTGTATGATTGTGATTGTATGAATGTGATAGTATGATTGCGATTGTATGATTGTGATTGTATGATTGTGATCGTATGATTGTATTTGGGAGATTGTATTTGGGAGATTGTAATTGTATGATTGCGATTGTATGATTGTGATTGTATGATTGTGATTGTATGATTGTGATTGTATGATTGTGATTGTATGATTGTGATTGTATGATTGTGATTGCATGGTTTTGAATGTATGATTGTGATTGTATTATTGTGATTGTATGATTGTGATTGTATGATTGTGATTGTATGATTGTGATTGTATGATTGTGATTGTATGATTATGATTGTATGATTGTGATTGCATGATTGTGATTGTATGATTGTGATTGCATGATTTTGAATGTATGATTGTGATTGCATGATTGTGATTGTATGATTGTGATTGTATGATTGTGATTGTATGATTGTGATTGTATGATTGTATTTGGGAGATTGTATTTGGGAGATTGCATTTGGGAGATTGTATTTGGGAGATTGTATTTGGGAGATTGTTATTGTATGATTGCGATTGTATGATTGTGATTGTATGATTGAGATTGTATGAATGTGATTGTATGCTTGCGATTGTATGATTGTGATTGTATGATTGTGATTGTATGATTGTGATTGTATGATTGTGATTGCATGATTTTGAATGTATGATTGTGATTGTCTGATTGTGGTTGTGCGATTGTGATTGTACGATTGTGATTGTACGATTGTGATAGTATGATTGTGATTGTATGATTGTGATTGTATGATTGTGATTGTATGATTGTGATTGTATGATTGTGATTGTATGATTGTGATTGTATGATTGTGATTGTTTGATTGTATTTGGGAGATTGTATTTGGGCGATTGTATTTGGGAGATTGTACTTGTATGATTGTGATTCTATGATTATGATTGGATGATTGTATTTGGGAGATTGTAATTGTATGATTGCGATTGTATGATTGTGATTGTATGATTGTGATGTATGATTGTAATTGTATGATTATGATTGTATGATTGAGATTGTATGATTGTGATTGTATGATTGCGATTGTATGATTGTGATTGTATGATTGTGATTGTATGATTGTGATTGTATGATTGTGATTGTATGATTGTGATTGTATGATTGTGATTGTATGATTGTGATTGTATGATTGAGATTGTATGATTGTGATTGTATGGTTGTAATTGTATGATTGCGATTGTATGATTGGGATTGTATGATTGTGATTGTATGATTGTGATTGTATGGTTGTGATTGTATGATTGTGATTGTATGATTGTGATTGTATGATTGTGATTGTATGATTGTGATTGTATGATTGTGATTGTATGATTGTGATTGTTTGATTGTATTTGGGAGATTGTATTTGGGCAATTGTATTTGGGAGATTGTACTTGTATGATTGTGATTCTATGATTATGATTGTATGATTGTGATTGTATGATTGTTATTGTATGATTGTATTTGGGAGATTGTATTTGGGAGACTGTAATTGTATGATTGCGATTGTATGATTGTGATTGTATGATTGCGATTGTATGATTGTGATTGTATGATTGTGATGTATGATTGTAATTGTATGATTATGATTGTATGATTGTGATTGTATGATTGAGATTGTATGATTGTGATTGTATGATTGCGATTGTATGATTGTGATTGTATGATTGTGATTGTATGGTTGTGATTGTATGATTGTGATTGTATGATTGTGATTGTATGATAGTGATTGTATGATTGTGATTGTATGATTGTGAAAGTATGATTGTGATTGTATGATTGTGATTGTATGATTGTGATTGTATGATTGTGATTGTATAATTGTGATTGTATGAGTATGGTTGTCTGATTGTGGTTGTGCGATTGTGATTGTACGATTGTGAATGTACGAATGTGATTGTATGATTGTGATTGTATGATTGCGATTGTATGATTGTGATTGTATGATTGTGATGTATGATTGTAATTGTATGATTATGATTGTATGATTGTGATTGTATGATTGAGATTGTATGATTGTGATTGTATGATTGCGATTGTATGATTGTGATTGTATGATTGTGATTGTATGGTTGTGATTGTATGATTGTGATTGTATGATTGTGATTGTATGATAGTGATTGTATGATTGTGATTGTATGATTGTGAAAGTATGATTGTGATTGTATGATTCTGATTGTATGATTGTGATTGTATGATTGTGATTGTATAATTGTGATTGTATGAGTATGGTTGTCTGATTGTGGTTGTGCGATTGTGATTGTACGATTGTGAATGTACGATTGTGATTGTATGATTGTGATTGTATGAATATGATTGTATGATTGTGATTGTATGATTGTATTTGGGAGTTTGTATTTGGGATATTGTAATTGTATGATTGCGATTGTATGATTGTGATTGCATGATTGTGATGTATGACTGTAATTGTATGATTATGATTGTATGATTGTGATTGCATGATTGTGATTGTATGATTGTGATCGCATGATTTTGAATGTATGATTGTGATTGCATGATTGTGATTGTATGATTGTGATTGTATGATTGTGATTGTATGATTGTGATTGTATGATTGTGATTGTATGATTGTGATTGTATGATTGTGATTGTATGATTGTGATTGTATGATTGTGATTGTATGATTGTGATTGTATGATTGTGATTGTATGATTGTGATTGTATGAGTATGGTTGTCTGATTGTGGTTGTGCGATTGTGATTGTACGATTGTGAATGTACGATTGTGATTGTATGATTGTGATTGTATGAATATGATTGTATGATTGTGATTGCATGATTGTGATTGTATGATTGTGATTGTATGATTGTGATTGTATGATTGCGATTGTATGAATGCGATTGTATGATTGTGATTGTATGATTGTGATTGTATGATTGTGATTGTATGATTGTGATTGTATGATTGTGATCGTATGATTGTATTTGGGAGATTGTATTTGGGAGATTGTATTTGGGAGATTGTAATTGTATGATTGCGATTGTATGATTGTGATTGCATGATTTTGAATGTATGATTGTGATTGTATGATTGTGATTGCATGATTGTGATTGTATGATTGTGATTGCATGGTTTTGAATGTATGATTGTGATTGTATGATTGTGATTGTATGATTGTGATTGTATGATTGTGATTGTATGATTGTGATTGTATGATTGTGATTGTATGATTGTGATTGTATGATTGTGATTGTATGATTGTGAAAGTATGATTGTGATTGTATGATTGTGATTGTGTGATTGTGATTGTATGATTGTGATTGTATGATTGTGATTGTATGAGTATGGTTGTCTGATTGTGGTTGTGCGATTGTGATTGTACGATTGTGAATGTACGATTGTGATTGTATGATTGTGATTGTATGAATATGATTGTATGATTGTGATTGTATGATTGTGATTGTATGATTGTGATTGTATGATTGTGATTGTATGAGTATGGTTGTCTGATTGTGGTTGTGCGATTGTGATTGTACGATTGTGAATGTACGATTGTGATTGTATGATTGTGATTGTATGAATATGATTGTATGATTGTGATTGCATGATTGTGATTGTATGATTGTGATTGTATGATTGTGATTGTATGATTGCGATTGTATGAATGCGATTGTATGATTGTGATTGTATGATTGTGATTGTATGATTGTGATTGTATGATTGTGATTGTATGATTGTGATTGTATGATTGTGATTGTATGATTATGATTGTATGATTGTGATTGCATGATTGTGATTGTATGATTGTGATTGCATGATTTTGAATGTATGATTGTGATTGCATGATTGTGATTGTATGATTGTGATTGTATGATTGTGATTGTATGATTATGATTGTATGATTGTGATTTTATGAGTGAGATTGTATGATTGTGATTGTATGCTTGCGATTGTATGATTGTGATTGTATGATTGTGATTGTATGATTGTATTTGGGAGATTGTATTTGGGATATTGTAATTGTATGATTGCGATTGTATGATTGTGATTGTATGATTGTGATGTATGATTGTAATTGTATGATTATGATTGTATGATTGTGATTGTATGATTGAGATTGTATGATTGTGATTCTATGCTTGCGATTGTATGATTGTGATTGTATGATTGTGATTGTATGATTGTGATTGTATGATTGTGATTGTATGATTGTGATTGTATGATTGTGATTGTATGATTGTGATTGTATGATTGTGTTTGTATGATTGTGATTGTATGATTGTGATTGTATGATTGTGAACTATGATTGTGATTGTATGATTGTGATTGTATGATTGTGATTGTATGATTGTGATTGTATGAGTATGGTTGTCTGATTGTGGTTGTGCGATTGTGATTGTACGATTGTGAATGTACGATTGTGATTGTATGATTGTGGTTGTATGAATATGATTGTATGATTGTGATTGCATGATTGTGATTGTATGATTGTGATTGTATGATTGTGATTGTATGATTGTATTTGGGAGTTTGTATTTGGGATATTGTAATTGTATGATTGCGATTGTGTGATTGTGATTGTATGATTGTGATTGTATGGTTGTGATTGTATGGTTGTGATTGTATGATTGCGATTGTATGATTGTGATTGTATGATTGTGATTGTATGATTGTGATTGCATGATTGTGATTGTATGATTGTGATTGCATGATTTTGAATGTATGATTGTGATTGTATGATTGTGATTGTATGATTGTGATTGTATGATTGTGATTGTATGATTGCGATTGTATGATTGCGATAGTATGATTGTGATTGTATGAATGTGATTGTATGATTGTGATGTATGATTGTAATTGTATGATTATGATTGTATGATTGTGATTGTATGATTGTGATTGTTTGATTGTATTTGGGAGATTGTATTTGGGCGATTGTATTTGGGAGATTGTACTTGTATGATTGTGATTCTATGATTATGATTGTATGATTGTGATTGTATGATTGTGATTGTATGATTGTATTTGGGAGATTGTATTTGGGAGATTGTAATTGTATGATTGCGATTGTATGATTGTGATTGTATGATTGTGATGTATGATTGTAATTGTATGATTATGATTGTATGATTGTGATTGTATGATTGTGATTGTATGAGTATGGTTGTCTGATTGTGGTTGTGCGATTGTGATTGTACGATTGTGAATGTACGATTGTGACTGTATGATTGCGATTGTATGAATATGATTGTATGATTGTGATTGCATGATTGTGATTGCATGATTGTGATTGTATGATTGTGATTGTATGATTGTATTTAGGAGTTTGTATTTGGGATATTGTAATTGTATGGTTGCGATTGTATGATTGTGATTGTATGATTGTGATTGTATGGTTGTGATTGTATGATTGCGATTGTATGATTGTGATTGTATGATTGTGATTGTATGAGTGTGATTGTATGATTGTGATTGTATGATTGTGATTGTATGATTGTGATAGTATGATTGTGATTGTATGATTGTGATTGTATGATTGTGATTGTATGATTGTGATTGTATGATTGTGATTGTACGATTGTGATAGTATGATTGTGAATGTATGATTGTGATTGTATGACTGTGATTGTATGATTGTGATTGTATGATTGTGATTGTATGACTGTGATTGTATGATTGTGATTGTATGATTGTGATTGTCTGATTGTGGTTGTGCGATTGTGATTGTACGATTGTGATTGTACGATTGTGATAGTATGATTGTGATTGTATGATTGTGATTGTATGATTGTGATTGGATGATTGTGATTGTATGATTGTGATTGTATGATTGTGATTGTATGATTGTGATTCTTTGATTGTATTTGGGAGATTGTATTTGGGCGATTGTATTTGGGAGATTGTACTTGTATGATTGTGATTCTATGATTATGATTGTATGATTGTGATTGTATGATTGTTATTGTATGATTTTGAATGTATGATAGTGATTGTATGATTATGATTGTATGATTGTGATTGCATGATTGTGATTGTATGTTTGTGATTGCATGATTTTGAATGTATGATTGTGATTGCATGATTGTGATTGGATGATTGTGATTGGATGATTGTGATTGTATGATTGTGATTGTATGAATTGATAGTATAATTGTGATTGTATGATTGTGATTGTATGATTGTGATTGTATGATTGTGATTGTATGATTGTGATTGTATGATTGTGATTGTATGATTGTGATTGTATGATTGTGACTGTATGATTGTATTTGGGAGATTGTATTTGGGAGATTGTAATTGTATGATTGCGATTGTATGATTGTGATCGTATGATTGTGATGTATGATTGTAATTGTATGATTATGATTGTATGATTATGATTGTATGATTATGATTGTATGATTGTGATTGTATGATTGCGATTGTAGGATTGTGATTGTATGATTGTATTTGGGAGATTGTATTTGGGAGATTGCATTTGGGAGATTGTATTTGGGAGATTGTATTTGGGAGATTGTGATTGTTTGATTGTGATAGTATGATTGTGATTGTATGATTGTGATTGTATGATTGTGATTGTATGATTGTGATTGTATGATTGTGATTGTACGATTGTGATAGTATGATTGTGAATGTATGATTGTGATTGTATGACTGTGATTGTATGATTGTGATTGTATGATTGTGATTGTATGACTGTGATTGTATGATTGTGATTGTATGATTGTGATTGTCTGATTGTGGTTGTGCGATTGTGATTGTACGATTGTGATTGTACGATTGTGATAGTATGATTGTGATTGTATGATTGTGATTGTATGATTGTGATTGGATGATTGTGATTGTATGATTGTGATTGTATGATTGTGATTGTATGATTGTGATTGTTTGATTGTATTTGGGAGATTGTATTTGGGCGATTGTATTTGGGAGATTGTACTTGTATGATCGTGATTCTATGATTATGATTGTATGATTGTGATTGTATGATTGTTATTGTATGATTTTGAATGTATGATAGTGATTGTATGATTATGATTGTATGATTGTGGTTGCATGATTGTGATTGTATGTTTGTGATTGCATGATTTTGAATGTATGATTGTGATTGCATGATTGTATTTGGGAGATTGTAATTGTATGATTGCGATTGTATGATTGTGATCGTATGATTGTGATGTATGATTGTAATTGTATGATTATGATTGTATGATTGTGATTGTATGAATGTGATAGTATGATTGCGATTGTATGATTGTGATTGTATGATTGTGATCGTATGATTGTATTTGGGAGATTGTATTTGGGAGATTGTAATTGTATGATTGCGATTGTATGATTGTGATTGTATGATTGTGATTGTATGATTGTGATTGTATGATTGTGATTGTATGATTGTGATTGTATGATTGTGATTGCATGGTTTTGAATGTATGATTGTGATTGTATTATTGTGATTGTATGATTGTGATTGTATGATTGTGATTGTATGATTGTGATTGTATGATTGTGATTGTATGATTGTGATTGTATGATTATGATTGTATGATTGTGATTGCATGATTGTGATTGTATGATTGTGATTGCATGATTTTGAATGTATGATTGTGATTGCATGATTGTGATTGTATGATTGTGATTGTATGATTGTGATTGTATGATTGTGATTGTATGATTGTATTTGGGAGATTGTATTTGGGAGATTGCATTTGGGAGATTGTATTTGGGAGATTGTATTTGGGAGATTGTTATTGTATGATTGCGATTGTATGATTGTGATTGTATGATTGAGATTGTATGAATGTGATTGTATGCTTGCGATTGTATGATTGTGATTGTATGATTGTGATTGTATGATTGTGATTGTATGATTGTGATTGCATGATTTTGAATGTATGATTGTGATTGTCTGATTGTGGTTGTGCGATTGTGATTGTACGATTGTGATTGTACGATTGTGATAGTATGATTGTGATTGTATGATTGTGATTGTATGATTGTGATTGTATGATTGTGATTGTATGATTGTGATTGTATGATTGTGATTGTTTGATTGTATTTGGGAGATTGTATTTGGGCGATTGTATTTGGGAGATTGTACTTGTATGATTGTGATTCTATGATTATGATTGTATGATTGTATTTGGGAGATTGTAATTGTATGATTGCGATTGTATGATTGTGATTGTATGATTGTGATGTATGATTGTAATTGTATGATTATGATTGTATGATTGTGATTGTATGATTGAGATTGTATGATTGTGATTGTATGATTGCGATTGTATGATTGTGATTGTATGATTGTGATTGTATGATTGTGATTGTATGATTGTGATTGTATGATTGTGATTGTATGATTGTGATTGTATGATTGTGATTGTATGATTGAGATTGTATGATTGTGATTGTATGGTTGTAATTGTATGATTGCGATTGTATGATTGGGATTGTATGATTGTGATTGTATGATTGTGATTGTATGGTTGTGATTGTATGATTGTGATTGTATGATTGTGATTGTATGATTGTGATTGTATGATTGTGATTGTATGATTGTGATTGTATGATTGTGATTGTATGATTGTGATTGTATGATTGAGATTGTATGATTGTGATTGTATGGTTGTAATTGTATGATTGCGATTGTATGATTGTGATTGTATGATTGTGATTGTATGATTGTGATTGTATGGTTGTGATTGTATGATTGCGATTGTATGATTGTGATTGCATGATTGTGATTGTATGATTGTGATTGTATGATTGTGATTGTATGATTGCGATTGTATGAATGCGATTGTATGATTGTGATTGTATGATTGTGATTGTATGATTGTGATTGTATGATTGTGATTGTATGATTGTGATTGTATGATTGTGATTGTATGATTATGATTGTATGATTGTGATTGCATGATTGTGATTGTATGATTGTGATTGCATGATTTTGAATGTATGATTGTGATTGCATGATTGTGATTGTATGATTGTGATTGTATGATTGTGATTGTATGATTATGATTGTATGATTGTGATTTTATGAGTGAGATTGTATGATTGTGATTGTATGCTTGCGATTGTATGATTGTGATTGTATGATTGTGATTGTATGATTGTATTTGGGAGATTGTATTTGGGATATTGTAATTGTATGATTGCGATTGTATGATTGTGATTGTATGATTGTGATGTATGACTGTAATTGTATGATTATGATTGTATGATTGTGATTGTATGATTGAGATTGTATGATTGTGATTCTATGCTTGCGATTGTATGATTGTGATTGTATGATTGTGATTGTATGATTGTGATTGTATGATTGTGATTGTATGATTGTGATTGTATGATTGTGATTGTATGATTGTGATTGTATGATTGTGATTGTATGATTGTGATTGTATGATTGTGATTGTATGATTGCGAACTATGATTGTGATTGTATGATTGTGATTGTATGATTGTGATTGTATGATTGTGATTGTATGAGTATGGTTGTCTGATTGTGGTTGTGCGATTGTGATTGTACGATTGTGAATGTACGATTGTGATTGTATGATTGTGATTGTATGAATATGATTGTATGATTGTGATTGCATGATTGTGATTGTATGATTGTGATTGTATGATTGTGATTGTATGATTGTATTTGGGAGTTTGTATTTGGGATATTGTAATTGTATGATTGCGATTGTATGATTGTGATTGTATGATTGTGATTGTATGGTTGTGATTGTATGGTTGTGATTGTATGATTGCGATTGTATGATTGTGATTGTATGATTGTGATTGTATGATTGTGATTGCATGATTGTGATTGTATGATTGTGATTGCATGATTTTGAATGTATGATTGTGATTGTATGATTGTGATTGTATGATTGTGATTGTATGATTGTGATTGTATGATTGTGATTGTATGATTGCGATAGTATGATTGTGATTGTATGAATGTGATTGTATGATTGTGATGTATGATTGTAATTGTATGATTATGATTGTATGATTGTGATTGTATGATTGTGATTGTTTGATTGTATTTGGGAGATTGTATTTGGGCGATTGTATTTGGGAGATTGTACTTGTATGATTGTGATTCTATGATTATGATTGTATGATTGTGATTGTATGATTGTATTTGGGAGATTGTATTTGGGAGATTGTAATTGTATGATTGCGATTGTATGATTGTGATTGTATGATTGTGATGTATGATTGTGATTGTATGAGTGTGATTGTATGATTGTGATTGTATGATTGTGATTGTATGATTGTGATAGTATGATTGTGATTGTATGATTGTGATTGTATGATTGTGATTGTATGATTGTGATTGTATGATTGTGATTGTACGATTGTGATAGTATGATTGTGAATGTATGATTGTGATTGTATGACTGTGATTGTATGATTGTGATTGTATGATTGTGATTGTATGACTGTGATTGTATGATTGTGATTGTATGATTGTGATTGTCTGATTGTGGTTGTGCGATTGTGATTGTACGATTGTGATTGTACGATTGTGATAGTATGATTGTGATTGTATGATTGTGATTGTATGATTGTGATTGGATGATTGTGATTGTATGATTGTGATTGTATGATTGTGATTGTATGATTGTGATTCTTTGATTGTATTTGGGAGATTGTATTTGGGCGATTGTATTTGGGAGATTGTACTTGTATGATTGTGATTCTATGATTATGATTGTATGATTGTGATTGTATGATTGTTATTGTATGATTTTGAATGTATGATAGTGATTGTATGATTATGATTGTATGATTGTGATTGCATGATTGTGATTGTATGTTTGTGATTGCATGATTTTGAATGTATGATTGTGATTGCATGATTGTGATTGGATGATTGTGATTGGATGATTGTGATTGTATGATTGTGATTGTATGAATTGATAGTATAATTGTGATTGTATGATTGTGATTGTATGATTGTGATTGTATGATTGTGATTGTATGATTGTGATTGTATGATTGTGATTGTATGATTGTGATTGTATGATTGTGACTGTATGATTGTATTTGGGAGATTGTATTTGGGAGATTGTAATTGTATGATTGCGATTGTATGATTGTGATCGTATGATTGTGATGTATGATTGTAATTGTATGATTATGATTGTATGATTATGATTGTATGATTATGATTGTATGATTGTGATTGTATGATTGCGATTGTAGGATTGTGATTGTATGATTGTATTTGGGAGATTGTATTTGGGAGATTGCATTTGGGAGATTGTATTTGGGAGATTGTATTTGGGAGATTGTGATTGTTTGATTGTGATAGTATGATTGTGATTGTATGATTGTGATTGTATGATTGTGATTGTATGATTGTGATTGTATGATTGTGATTGTACGATTGTGATAGTATGATTGTGAATGTATGATTGTGATTGTATGACTGTGATTGTATGATTGTGATTGTATGATTGTGATTGTATGACTGTGATTGTATGATTGTGATTGTATGATTGTGATTGTCTGATTGTGGTTGTGCGATTGTGATTGTACGATTGTGATTGTACGATTGTGATAGTATGATTGTGATTGTATGATTGTGATTGTATGATTGTGATTGGATGATTGTGATTGTATGATTGTGATTGTATGATTGTGATTGTATGATTGTGATTGTTTGATTGTATTTGGGAGATTGTATTTGGGCGATTGTATTTGGGAGATTGTACTTGTATGATCGTGATTCTATGATTATGATTGTATGATTGTGATTGTATGATTGTTATTGTATGATTTTGAATGTATGATAGTGATTGTATGATTATGATTGTATGATTGTGGTTGCATGATTGTGATTGTATGTTTGTGATTGCATGATTTTGAATGTATGATTGTGATTGCATGATTGTATTTGGGAGATTGTAATTGTATGATTGCGATTGTATGATTGTGATCGTATGATTGTGATGTATGATTGTAATTGTATGATTATGATTGTATGATTGTGATTGTATGAATGTGATAGTATGATTGCGATTGTATGATTGTGATTGTATGATTGTGATCGTATGATTGTATTTGGGAGATTGTATTTGGGAGATTGTAATTGTATGATTGCGATTGTATGATTGTGATTGTATGATTGTGATTGTATGATTGTGATTGTATGATTGTGATTGTATGATTGTGATTGTATGATTGTGATTGCATGGTTTTGAATGTATGATTGTGATTGTATTATTGTGATTGTATGATTGTGATTGTATGATTGTGATTGTATGATTGTGATTGTATGATTGTGATTGTATGATTGTGATTGTATGATTATGATTGTATGATTGTGATTGCATGATTGTGATTGTATGATTGTGATTGCATGATTTTGAATGTATGATTGTGATTGCATGATTGTGATTGTATGATTGTGATTGTATGATTGTGATTGTATGATTGTGATTGTATGATTGTATTTGGGAGATTGTATTTGGGAGATTGCATTTGGGAGATTGTATTTGGGAGATTGTATTTGGGAGATTGTTATTGTATGATTGCGATTGTATGATTGTGATTGTATGATTGAGATTGTATGAATGTGATTGTATGCTTGCGATTGTATGATTGTGATTGTATGATTGTGATTGTATGATTGTGATTGTATGATTGTGATTGCATGATTTTGAATGTATGATTGTGATTGTCTGATTGTGGTTGTGCGATTGTGATTGTACGATTGTGATTGTACGATTGTGATAGTATGATTGTGATTGTATGATTGTGATTGTATGATTGTGATTGTATGATTGTGATTGTATGATTGTGATTGTATGATTGTGATTGTTTGATTGTATTTGGGAGATTGTATTTGGGCGATTGTATTTGGGAGATTGTACTTGTATGATTGTGATTCTATGATTATGATTGTATGATTGTATTTGGGAGATTGTAATTGTATGATTGCGATTGTATGATTGTGATTGTATGATTGTGATGTATGATTGTAATTGTATGATTATGATTGTATGATTGTGATTGTATGATTGAGATTGTATGATTGTGATTGTATGATTGCGATTGTATGATTGTGATTGTATGATTGTGATTGTATGATTGTGATTGTATGATTGTGATTGTATGATTGTGATTGTATGATTGTGATTGTATGATTGTGATTGTATGATTGAGATTGTATGATTGTGATTGTATGGTTGTAATTGTATGATTGCGATTGTATGATTGGGATTGTATGATTGTGATTGTATGATTGTGATTGTATGGTTGTGATTGTATGATTGTGATTGTATGATTGTGATTGTATGATTGTGATTGTATGATTGTGATTGTATGATTGTGATTGTATGATTGTGATTGTATGATTGTGATTGTATGATTGAGATTGTATGATTGTGATTGTATGGTTGTAATTGTATGATTGCGATTGTATGATTGTGATTGTATGATTGTGATTGTATGATTGTGATTGTATGGTTGTGATTGTATGATTGCGATTGTATGATTGTGATTGCATGATTGTGATTGTATGATTGTGATTGTATGATTGTGATTGTATGATTGCGATTGTATGAATGCGATTGTATGATTGTGATTGTATGATTGTGATTGTATGATTGTGATTGTATGATTGTGATTGTATGATTGTGATTGTATGATTGTGATTGTATGATTATGATTGTATGATTGTGATTGCATGATTGTGATTGTATGATTGTGATTGCATGATTTTGAATGTATGATTGTGATTGCATGATTGTGATTGTATGATTGTGATTGTATGATTGTGATTGTATGATTATGATTGTATGATTGTGATTTTATGAGTGAGATTGTATGATTGTGATTGTATGCTTGCGATTGTATGATTGTGATTGTATGATTGTGATTGTATGATTGTATTTGGGAGATTGTATTTGGGATATTGTAATTGTATGATTGCGATTGTATGATTGTGATTGTATGATTGTGATGTATGACTGTAATTGTATGATTATGATTGTATGATTGTGATTGTATGATTGAGATTGTATGATTGTGATTCTATGCTTGCGATTGTATGATTGTGATTGTATGATTGTGATTGTATGATTGTGATTGTATGATTGTGATTGTATGATTGTGATTGTATGATTGTGATTGTATGATTGTGATTGTATGATTGTGATTGTATGATTGTGATTGTATGATTGTGATTGTATGATTGCGAACTATGATTGTGATTGTATGATTGTGATTGTATGATTGTGATTGTATGATTGTGATTGTATGAGTATGGTTGTCTGATTGTGGTTGTGCGATTGTGATTGTACGATTGTGAATGTACGATTGTGATTGTATGATTGTGATTGTATGAATATGATTGTATGATTGTGATTGCATGATTGTGATTGTATGATTGTGATTGTATGATTGTGATTGTATGATTGTATTTGGGAGTTTGTATTTGGGATATTGTAATTGTATGATTGCGATTGTATGATTGTGATTGTATGATTGTGATTGTATGGTTGTGATTGTATGGTTGTGATTGTATGATTGCGATTGTATGATTGTGATTGTATGATTGTGATTGTATGATTGTGATTGCATGATTGTGATTGTATGATTGTGATTGCATGATTTTGAATGTATGATTGTGATTGTATGATTGTGATTGTATGATTGTGATTGTATGATTGTGATTGTATGATTGTGATTGTATGATTGCGATAGTATGATTGTGATTGTATGAATGTGATTGTATGATTGTGATGTATGATTGTAATTGTATGATTATGATTGTATGATTGTGATTGTATGATTGTGATTGTTTGATTGTATTTGGGAGATTGTATTTGGGCGATTGTATTTGGGAGATTGTACTTGTATGATTGTGATTCTATGATTATGATTGTATGATTGTGATTGTATGATTGTATTTGGGAGATTGTATTTGGGAGATTGTAATTGTATGATTGCGATTGTATGATTGTGATTGTATGATTGTGATGTATGATTGTAATTGTATGATTATGATTGTATGATTGTGATTGTATGATTGAGATTGTATGATTGTGATTGTATGATTGCGATTGTATGATTGTGATTGTATGATTGTGATTGTATGATTGTGATTGTATGATTGTGATTGTATGATTGTGATAGTATGATTGTGAATGTATGATTGTGATTGTATGACTGTGATTGTATGATTGTGATTGTATGATTGTGATTGTATGACTGTGATTGTATGATTGTGATTGTATGATTGTGATTGTCTGATTGTGGTTGTGCGATTGTGATTGTACGATTGTGATTGTACGATTGTGATAGTATGATTGTGATTGTATGATTGTGATTGTATGATTGTGATTGGATGATTGTGATTGCATGATTGTGATTGTATGATTGTGATTGTATGATTGTGATTGTTTGATTGTATTTGGGAGATTGTATTTGGGCGATTGTATTTGGGAGATTGTACTTGTATGATTGTGATTCTATGATTATGATTGTATGATTGTGATTGTATGATTGTTATTGTATGATTTTGAATGTATGATAGTGATTGTATGATTATGATTGTATGATTGTGATTGCATGATTGTGATTGTATGTTTGTGATTGCATGATTTTGAATGTATGATTGTGATTGCATGATTGTGATTGGATGATTGTGATTGTATGATTGTGATTGTATGAATGTGATAGTATGATTGTGATTGTATGATTGTGATTGTATGATTGTGATTGTATGATTGTGATTGTATGATTGTGACTGTATGATTGTATTTGGGAGATTGTATTTGGGAGATTGTAATTGTATGATTGCGATTGTATGATTGTGATCGTATGATTGTGATGTATGATTGTAATTGTATGATTATGATTGTATGATTATGATTGTATGATTATGATTGTATGATTGTGATTGTATGATTGCGATTGTAGGATTGTGATTGTATGATTGTATTTGGGAGATTGTATTTGGGAGATTGCATTTGGGAGATTGTATTTGGGAGATTGTATTTGGGAGATTGTGATTGTATGATTGTGATAGTATGATTGTGATTGTATGATTGTGATTGTATGATTGTGATTGTATGATTGTGATTGTATGATTGTGATTGTACGATTGTGATAGTATGATTGTGAATGTATGATTGTGATTGTATGACTGTGATTGTATGATTGTGATTGTATGATTGTGATTGTATGACTGTGATTGTATGATTGTGATTGTATGATTGTGATTGTCTGATTGTGGTTGTGCGATTGTGATTGTACGATTGTGATTGTACGATTGTGATAGTATGATTGTGATTGTATGATTGTGATTGTATGATTGTGATTGGATGATTGTGATTGTATGATTGTGATTGTATGATTGTGATTGTATGATTGTGATTGTTTGATTGTATTTGGGAGATTGTATTTGGGCGATTGTATTTGGGAGATTGTACTTGTATGATTGTGATTCTATGATTATGATTGTATGATTGTGATTGTATGATTGTTATTGTATGATTTTGAATGTATGATAGTGATTGTATGATTATGATTGTATGATTGTGATTGCATGATTGTGATTGTATGTTTGTGATTGCATGATTTTGAATGTATGATTGTGATTGCATGATTGTGATTGGATGATTGTGATTGTATGATTGTGATTGTATGAATGTGATAGTATGATTGTGATTGTATGATTGTGATTGTATGATTGTGATTGTATGATTGTGATTGTATGATTGTGATTGTATGATTGTGATTGTATGATTGTGACTGTATGATTGTATTTGGGAGATTGTAATTGTATGATTGCGATTGTATGATTGTGATCGTATGATTGTGATGTATGATTGTAATTGTATGATTATGATTGTATGATTATGATTGTATGATTATGATTGTATGATTGTGATTGTATGATTGCGATTGTAGGATTGTGATTGTATGATTGTATTTGGGAGATTGTATTTGGGAGATTGCATTTGGGAGATTGTATTTGGGAGATTGTATTTCGGAGATTGTTATTGTATGATTGCGATTGTATGATTGTGATTGTATGATTGTGATTGTATGATTGTGATTGTATGATTGTGATTGTATGATTGTGATTGTATGATTGTGATTGTATGATTGTGACTGTATGATTGTATTTGGGAGATTGTAATTGTATGATTGCGATTGTATGATTGTGATCGTATGATTGTGATGTATGATTGTAATTGTATGATTATGATTGTATGATTGTGATTGTATGAATGTGATAGTATGATTGCGATTGTATGATTGTGATTGTATGATTGTGATGGTATGATTGTATTTGGGAGATTGTATTTGGGAGATTGTAATTGTATGATTGCGATTGTATGATTGTGATGGTATGATTGTGATTGTATGATTGTGATTGTATGATTGTGATTGTATGATTGTGATTGTATGATTTTGAATGTATGATTGTGATTGTATGATTGTGATTGCATGATTTTGATTGTATGGTTGTGATTGCATGATTTTGAATGTATGATTGTGATTGTATGATTGTGATTGTATGATTGTGATTGTATCATTGTGATAGTATGATTGTGATTGTATGATTGTGATTGTATGATTGTGATTGTATGATTGTGATTGTATGATTGTGATTGTATGATTATGATTGTATGATTCTGATTGTATGATTATGATTGTATTTTTGTGATTGCATGATTGTGATTGTATGATTGTGATTGTATGATTGTGATTGTATGGTTGTGATTGTATGATTGTGATTGTCTGATTGTGGTTGTGCGATCGTGATTGTACGATTGTGATTGTACGATTGTGATTGTACGATTGTGATTGTATGATTATGATTGTATGATTGTGATTGTATGATTGAGATTGTATGATTGAGATTGTATGATTGTGATTGTATGCTTGCGATTGTATGATTGTGATTGTATGATTGTGATTGTATGATTGTGATTGTATGATTGTGATTGTATGATTGTGATTGTATGATTGTGATTGTATGATTGTGATTGTATGATTGTGATTGTATGATTGTGATTGTATGATTGTGATTGTATGATTGTGATTGTATGATTGTGATTGTATGATTGTGATTGTATGATTGTGATTGCATGATTGTGACTGTATGATTGTGATTGCATGATTTTGAATGTATGATTGTGATTGTATGATTGTGATTGCATGATTGTGATTGTATGATTGTGATTGCATGATATTGAATGTATGATTGTTATTGTATGATTGTGATTGTATGATTGTGATTGTATGATTGTGATTGTATGATTGTGATTGTATGATTGTGATTGTATGATTGTGATTGTATGATTGTGATTGTATGATTGTGATTGTATGATTGTGATTGTATGATTGTGATTGTATGATTGTATTTGGGAGATTGTATTTGGGAGATTGTAATTGTATGATTGCGATTGTATGATTGTAATTGGATGATTGTGATTGTATGGTTGTGATTGTATGATTGTGATTGTCTGATTGTGGTTGTGCGATTGTGATTGTACGATTGTGATTGTACGATTGTGATTGTATGATTGTGATTGTATGATTATGATTGTATGATTGTGATTGTATGATTGAGATTGTATGATTGAGATTGTATGATTGTGATTGTATGCTTGCGATTGTTTGATTGTGATTGTATGATTGTGATTGTATGATTGTGATTGTATGATTGTGATTGTATGATTGTGATTGTATGATTGTGATTGTATGATTGTGATTGTATGATTGTGATTGCATGATTTTGAATGTATGATTGTGATTGTAAGATTGTGATTGTATGATTGTGATTGTATGATTGTGATTGTATGATTGTGATTGTATGATTGCGATAGTATGATTGTGATTGTATGAATGTGATTGTATGATTGTGATGTATGATTGTAATTGTATGATTATGATTGTATGATTGTGATTGTATGATTGAGATTGTATGATTGTGATTGTATGGTGGCGATTGTATGATTGTGATTGTATGATTGTGATTGTATGATTGTATTTGGGAGATTGTATTTGGGATATTGTAATTGTATGATTGCGATTGTATGATTGTGATTGTATGATTGTGATGTATTATTGTAATTGTATGATTATGATTGTATGATTGTGATTGTATGATTGAGATTGTATGATTGTGATTGTATGCTTGCGATTGTATGATTGTGATCGTATGATTGTGATTCTTTGATTGTGATTGTATGATTGTGATTGTATGATTGTGAAATTATGATTGTGATTGTATGATTGTGATGTATGATTGTCATTGTATGATTATGATTGTATGATTGTGATTGTATGATTGAGATTGTATGATTGTGATTGTATGCTTGCGATTGTATGATTGTGATTGTATGATCGTGATTGTATGATTGTATTTGGGAGATTGAATTTGGGGTATTGTAATTGTATGATTGTGATTGTATGATTATGATTGTATGATTGTGATTGCATGATTGTGATTGTATGATTATGATTGTATGATTGCGATTGCATGATTGTGATTGTATGATTGTGATTGCATGATTTTGAATGTATGATTGTGGTTGCATGATTGTGATTGTATGATTGTGATTGTATGATTGTGATTGTATGATTGTGATGTATGATTGTAATAGTATGATTATGATTGTATGATTGTGATTGTATGATTGAGATTGTATGATTGAGATTGTATGAATGTGATTGTATGCTTGCGATTGTATGATTGTGATTGTATGATTGTGATTGCATGATTGTGATTGTATGATTGCGATTGCATGATTTTGAATGTATGATTGTGATTGTATGATTGTGATTGCATGATTGTGATTGTATGGTTGTGATTGCATGATTTTGAATGTATGATTGTGATTGTATGATTGTGGTTGTATGATTGTGATAGTATGATTGTGATTGTATGATTGTGATTGTATGATTGTGATTGTATGATTGTGATTGTATGATTGTGATTGTATGATTGTGATTGTATGATTGTATTTGGGAGATTGTATTTGGGAGATTGTAATTGTATGATTGCGATTGTATGATTGTGATTGTATGATTGTGATGTATGATTGTAATTGTATGATTATGATTGTATGATTGTGATTTTATGATTATGATTGTATGATTGTGATTGTATGATTGCGATTGTATGATTGTGATTGTATGATTATGATTGTATTTTTGTGATTGCATGATTGTGATTGTATGATTGTGATTGTATGATTGTGATTGTATGGTTGTGATTGTATGATTGTGATTGTCTGATTGTGGTTGTGCGAGTGTGATTGTACGATTGTGATTGTACGATTGTGATTGTATGATTGTGACTGTATGAGTATGGTTGTCTGATTGTGGTTGTGCGATTGTGATTGTACGATTGTGAATGTACGATTGTGATTGTATGATTGTGATTGTATGAATATGATTGTATGATTGTGATTGTATGATTGTGATTGTATGATTGTATTTGGGAGTTTGTATTTGGGATATTGTAATTGTATGATTGCGATTGTATGATTGTGATTGTATGATTGTGATGTATGACTGTAATTGTATGATTATGATTGTATGATTGTGATTGCATGATTGTGATTGTATGATTGTGATTGCATGATTTTGAATGTATGATTGTGATTGCATGATTGTGATTGTATGATTGTGATTGTATGATTGTGATTGTATGATTGTGATTGTATGATTGTGATTGTATGATTGTGATTGTATGATTATGATTGTATGATTGTGATTGCATGATTGTGATTGTATGATTGTGATTGCATGATTTTGAATTTATGATTGTGATTGCATGATTGTGATTGTATGATTGTGATTGTATGATTGTGATTGTATGATTGTGATTGTATGATTGTGATTGTATGATTGTGATTGTATGATTGTGATTGTATGATTGTTATTGTATGATTATGATTGTATGATTGTGATTGCATGATTGTGATTGTATGATTGTGATTGCATGATTTTGAATGTATGATTGTGATTGCATGATTGTGATTGTATGATTGTGATTGCATGATTTTGAATGTATGATTGTGATTGTATGATTGTGATGGTATGATTGTGACTGTATGATTGTATTTGGGAGATTGTATTTGGGAGATTGTAATTGTATGATTGCGATTGTATGATTGTGATCGTATGATTGTGATGTATGATTGTAATTGTATGATTATGATTGTATGATTGTGATTGTATGACTATGATTGTATGATTGTGATTGTATGATTGCGATTGTATGATTGTGATTGTATGATTATGATTGTATTTTTGTGATTGCATGATTGTGATTGTATGATTGTGATTGTATGATTGTGATTGTATGATTGTGATTGTATGAGTGTGATTGTCTGATTCTGGTTGTGCGATTGTGATTGTACGATTGTGAATGTACGATTGTGATTGTATGATTGTGATTGTATGAATATGATTGTATGATTTTGATTGCATGATTGTGATTGTATGATTGTATTTGGGAGATTGTATTTGGGATATTGTAATTGTATGATTGCGATTGTATGATTGTGATTGTATGATTGCGATAGTATGATTGTGATTGTATGAATGTGATTGTATGATTGTGATGTATGATTGTAATTGTATGATTATGATTGTATGATTGTGATTTTATGAGTGAGATTGTATGATTGTGATTGTATGCTTGCGATTGTATGATTGTGATTGTATGATTGTGATTGTATGATTGTATTTGGGAGATTGTATTTGGGATATTGTAATTGTATGATTGCGATTGTATGATTGTGATTGTATGATTGTGATGTATGATTGTAATTGTATGATTATGATTGTATGATTGTGATTGTATGATTGAGATTGTATGATTGTGATTCTATGCTTGCGATTGTATGATTGTGATTGTATGATTGTGATTGTATGATTGTGATTGTATGATTGTGATTGTATGATTGTGATTGTATGATTGTGATTGTATGATTGTGATTGTATGATTGTGATTGTATGATTGTGATTGTATGATTGTGATTGTATGATTGTGAACTATGATTGTGATTGTATGATTGTGATTGTATGATTGTGATTGTATGAGTATGGTTGTCTGATTGTGGTTGTGCGATTGTGATTGTACGATTGTGAATGTACGATTGTGATTGTATGATTGTGATTGTATGAATATGATTGTATGATTGTGATTGCATGATTGTGATTGTATGATTGTGATTGTATGATTGTGATTGTATGATTGCATTTGGGAGTTTGTATTTGGGATATTGTAATTGTATGATTGCGATTGTATGATTGTGATTGTATGATTGTGATTGTATGGTTGTGATTGTATGGTTGTGATTGTATGATTGCGATTGTATGATTGTGATTGTATGATTGTGATGGTATGATTGTGATTGCATGATTGTGATTGTATGATTGTGATTGCATGATTTTGAATGTATGATTGTGATTGTATGATTGTGATTGTATGATTGTGATTGTATGATTGTGATTGTATGATTGTGATTGTATGATTGTGATTGTATGATTGCGATAGTATGATTGTGATTGTATGAATGTGATTGTATGATTGTGATGTATGATTGTAATTGTATGATTATGATTGTATGATTGTGATTGTATGATTGTGATTGTTTGATTGTATTTGGGAGATTGTATTTGGGCGATTGTATTTGGGAGATTGTACTTGTATGATTGTGATTCTATGATTATGATTGTATGATTGTGATTGTATGATTGTGATTGTATGATTGTATTTGGGAGATTGTATTTGGGAGATTGTAATTGTATGATTGTAATCGTATGATTGTATTTGGGAGATTGTATTTGGGAGATTGTATTTGGGAGATTGTAATTGTATGATTGCGATTGTATGATTGTGATTGCATGATTTTGAATGTATGATTGTGATTGTATGATTGTGATTGCATGATTGTGATTGTATGATTGTGATTGCATGGTTTTGAATGTATGATTGTGATTGTATGATTGTGATTGTATGATTGTGATTGTATGATTGTGATTGTATGATTGTGATTGTATGATTGTGATTGTATGATTATGATTGTATGATTGTGATTGCATGATTGTGATTGTATGATTGTGATTGCATGATTTTGAATGTATGATTGTGATTGCATGATTGTGATTGGATGATTGTGATTGTGTGATTGTGATTGTATGATTGTGATTGTATGATTGCGATTGTATGATTGTGATTGTATGATTGTGATTGTATGATTGTGGTTGTATGATTATAATTGTATGATTGTGATTGTATGATTGTATTTGGGAGATTGTATTTGGGAGATTGTATTTGGGAGATTGTAATTGTATGATTGCGATTGTATGATTGTGATTGTATGATTGCGATTGTATGAATGCGATTGTATGATTGTGATTGTATGATTGTGATTGTATGATTGTGATTGTATGATTGTGATCGTATGATTGTATTTGGGAGATTGTATTTGGGAGATTGTAATTGTATGATTGCGATTGTATGATTGTGATTGCATGATTTTGAATGTATGATTGTGATTCTATGATTGTGATTGCATGATTGAGATTGTATGATTGTGATTGCATGGTTTTGAATGTATGATTGTGATTGTATGATTGTGATTGTATGATTGTGGTTGTATGATTGTGATTGTATGATTGTGATTGTATGATTATGATTGTATGATTGTGATTGCATGATTGTGATTGTATGATTGTGATTGCATGATTTTGAATGTATGATTGTGATTGCATGATTGTGATTGTATGATTGTGATTGTATGATTGTGATTGTATGATTGTATTTGGGAGATTGTATTTGGGAGATTGTAATTGTATGATTGCGATTGTATGATTGTGATTGTATGATTGTGATGTATGATTGTAATTGTATGATTATGATTGTATGATTGTGATTGTATGATTATGATTGTATGATTGTAATTGTATGATTGCGATTGTATGATTGTGATTGCATGATTTTGAATGTATGATTGTGATTCTATGATTGTGATTGCATGATTGAGATTGTATGATTGTGATTGCATGGTTTTGAATGTATGATTGTGATTGTATGATTGTGATTGTATGATTGTGGTTGTATGATTGTGATTGTATGATTGTGATTGTATGATTATGATTGTATGATTGTGATTGCATGATTGAGATTGTATGATTGTGATTGCATGGTTTTGAATGTATGATTGTGATTGTATGATTGTGATTGTATGATTGCGGTTGTATGATTGTGATTGTATGATTGTGATTGTATGATTGTGATTGTATGATTGTGATTGTATGATTGTGATTGTATGATTGCGATTGTATGATTGTGATTGTATGATTGTGATTGTATGATTGTGATTGTATGATTGTGATTGTATGATTGTGATTGTATGATTGTGATTGTATGAGTATGGTTGTCTGATTGTGGTTGTGCGATTGTGATTGTACGATTGTGAATGTACGATTGTGATTGTATGATTGTGATTGTATGAATATGATTTTATGATTGTGATTGCATGATTGTGATTGTATGATTGTGATTGTATGATTGTGATTGTATGATTGTATTTGGCAGTTTGTATTTGGGATATTGTAATTGTATGATTGCGATTGTATGATTGTGATTGTATGATTGTGATGTATGATTGTAATTGTATGATTATGATTGTATGATTGTGATTGCATGATTGTGATTGTATGATTGTGATTGCATGATTTTGAATGTATGATTGTGATTGCATGATTGTGATTGGATGATTGTGATTGTATGATTGTGATTGTATGATTGTGATAATATGATTGCGATTGTATGATTGTGATTGTATGATTGTGATTGTATGATTGTGATTGTATGATTATAATTGTATGATTGTGATTGTATGATTGTGATTGTATGATTGTATTTGGGAGATTGTGTTTGGGAGATTGTAATTGTATGATTGCGATTGTATGATTGTGATTGTATGATTGTGATGTATGATTGTAATTGTATGATTATGATTGTATGATTGTGATTGTATGATTATGATTGTATGATTGTGATTGTATGATTGCGATTGTATGATTGTGATTGTATGATTATGGTTGTATTTTTGTGATTGCATGATTGTGATTGTATGATTGTGATTGTATGATTGTGATTGCATGATTGTGATTGCATGATTGTGATTGTATGAGTGTGATTGTCTGATTGTGGTTGTGCGATTGTGATTGTACGATTGTGAATGTACGATTGTGATTGTATGATTGTGATTGTATGAATATGATTGTATGATTGTGATTGCATGATTGTGATTGTATGATTGTATTTGGGAGATTGTATTTGGGAGATTGTAATTGTATGATTGCGATTGTATGATTGTGATTGTATGATTGTGATGTATGATTGTAATTGTATGATTATGATTGTATGATTGTGATTGTATGATTATGATTGTATGATTGTGATTGTATGATTGCGATTGTATGATTGTGATTGTATGATTATGATTGTATTTTTGTGATTGCATGATTGTGATTATATGATTGTGATTGTATGATTGTGATTGCATGATTGTGATTGTATGAGTGTGATTGTCTGATTGTGGTTGTGCGATTGTGATTGTACGATTGTGAATGTACGATTGTGATTGTATGATTGTGATTGTATGAATATGATTGTATGATTGTGATTGCATGATTGTGATTGTATGATTGTATTTGGGAGATTGTATTTGGGATATTGTAATTGTATGATTGCGATTGTATGATTGTGATTGTATGATTGCGATAGTATGATTGTGATTGTATGAATGTGATTGTATGATTGTGATGTATGATTGTAATTGTATGATTATGATTGTATGATTGTGATTGTATGATTGAGATTGTATGACTGTGATTGTATGCTTGCGATTGTATGATTGTGATTGTATGATTGTATTTGGGAGATTGTATTTGGGAGATTGTAAGTGTATGATTGCGATTGTATGATTGTGATTGTATGATTGTGATGTATGATTGTAATTGTATGATTATGATTATATGATTGTGATTGTATGATTGAGATTGTATGATTGTGATTGTATGCTTGCGATTGTATGATTGTGATTGTATGATTGTGATTGTATGATTGTGATTGTATGATTGTGATTGTCTGATTGTGATTGTATGATTGTGATTGTATGATTGTGATTGTATGATTGTGATTGTATGATTGTGATTGTATGATTGTGAAAGTATGATTGTGATTGTATGATTGTGATTGTATGATTGTGATTGTATGATTGTGATTGTATGATTGTATTTGGGAGATTGTATTTGGGAGATTGTAATTGTATGATTGCGATTGTATGATTGTGATTGTATGATTGTGATGTATGATTGTAATTGTGTGATTATGATTGTATGATTGTGATTGTATGATTGAGATTGTATGATTGTGATTCTATGCTTGCGATTGTATGATTGTGATTGTATGATTGTGATTGTATGATTGTGATTGCATGATTGTGATTGTCTGATTGTGATTGTATGATTGTGATTGTATGATTGTGATTGTATGATTGTGATTGTATGATTGTGAAAGTATGATTGTGATTGTATGATTGTGATTGTATGATTGTGATTGTATGATTGTGATTGTATGATTGTGATTGTATGATTGTATTTGGGAGATTGTATTTGGGAGATTGTAATTGTATGATTGCGATTGTATGATTGTGATTGTATGATTGTGATGTATGATTGTAATCGTATGATTATGATTGTATGATTGTGATTGTATGATTGAGATTGTATGATTGTGATTGTATGCTTGCGATTGTATGATTGTGATTGTATGATTGTGATTGTATGATTGTGATTGTATGATTGTGATTGTATGATTGTGATTGTATGATTGTGATTGTATGATTGTGATTGTATGATTGTGATTGTATGATTGTGATTGTATGATTGTGATTGTATGATTGTGATTGTATGATTGTGATTGTATGATTGTGATTGTATGATTGTGATTGTATGATTGTGATTGTATGATTGTGATTGTATGATTGTGATTGTATGATTGTGATTGTATGATTGTGATTGTATGAGTATGGTTGTCTGATTGTGGTTGTGCGATTGTGATTGTACGATTGTGAATGTACGATTGTGATTGTATGATTGTGATTGTATGAATATGATTGTATGATTGTGATTGCATGATTGTGATTGTATGATTGTGATTGTATGATTGTGATTGTATGATTGTATTTGGGAGTTTGTATTTGGGATATTGTGATTGTATGATTGTGATTGTATGATTGTGATTGTATGATTGTGATTGTCTGATTGTGATTGTATGATTGTGATTGTATGATTGTGATTGTATGATTGTGATTGTATGATTGTGAAAGTATGATTGTGATTGTATGATTGTGATTGTATGATTGTGATTGTATGATTGTGATTGTATGAGTATGGCTGTCTGATTGTGGTTGTGCCATTGTGATTGTACGATTGTGAATGTAAGATTGTGATTGTATGATTGTGATTGTATGAATATGATTGTATGATTGTGATTGCATGATTGTGATTGTATGATTGTGATTGTATGATTGTGATTGCATGATTGTGATTGTATGATTGTGATTGTATGATTGTAATTGTATGAATGTCATTGTATGATTGTGATTGTATGATTGTGATTGTATGATTGTGATTGTATGATTATGATTGTATGATTGTGATTGCATGATTGTGATTGTATGATTGTGACTGCATGATTTTGAATGTACGATTGTGATTGCATGATTGTGATTGTATGATTGTGATTGTATGATTGTGATTGTATGATTGTATTTGGGATATTGTATTTGGGAGATTGTATTTGGGAGATTGTATTTGGGAGATTGTATTTGGGAGATTGTTATTGTATGATTGCGATTGTATGATTGTGATTGTGTGATTGCGATTGTATGATTGCGATTGTATGATTGTGATGTATGATTGTAATTGTATGATTATGATTGTATGATTGTGATTGTATGATTGAGATTGTATGATTGAGATTGTATGAATGTGATTGTATGCTTGCGATTGTATGATTGTGATTGTATGATTGTGATTGTATGATTGTGATTGTATGATTGTGATTGCATGATTTTGAATGTATGATTGTGATTGTATGATTGTGATTGTATGATTGTGACTGTATGATTGTATTTGGGAGATTGTATTTGGGAGATTGTAATTGTATGATTGCGATTGTATGATTGTGATTGTATGATTGTGATGTATGATTGTAATTGTATGATTATGATTGTGTGATTGTGATTGCATGATTGTGATTGGATGATTGTGATTGTATGATTGTGATTGTATGATTGTGATAGTATGATTGCGATTGTATGATTGTGATTGTATGATTGTGATTGTATGATTGTGATTGTATGATTGTGATTGTATGAGTATGGTTGTCTGATTGTGGTTGTGCGATTGTGATTGTACGATTGTGAATGTACGATTGTGATTGTATGATTGTGATTGTATGAATATGATTGTATGATTGTGATTGCATGATTGTGATTGTATGATTGTGATTGCATGATTGTGATTGTATGATTGTGATTGTATGATTGTGATTGAATGATTGTGATTGTATGATTGTGATTGTCTGATTGTGGTTGTGCGATTGTGATTGTACGATTGTGATTGTACGATTGTGATTGTATGATCGTGATTGTATGATTATGATTGTATGATTGTGATTGCATGATTGTGATTGTATGTTTGTGATTGCATGATTTTGAATGTATGATTGTGATTGCATGATTGTGATTGTATGATTGTGATTGTATGATTGTATTTGGGAGTTTGTATTTGGGATATTGTAATTGTATGATTGCGATTGTATGATTGCGATTGTATGATTGTGATGTATGATTGTAATTGTATGATTATGATTGTGTGATTGTGATTGCATGATTATGATTGTATGATTGTGATTGCATGATTTTGAATGTATGATTGTGATTGTATGATTGTGATTGTATGATTGTGATTGTATGATTGTGATTGAATGATTGTGATTGTATGATTGTGATTGTCTGATTGTGGTTGTGCGATTATGATTGTACGATTGTGATTGTACGATTGTGATTGTATGATCGTGATTGTATGATTATGATTGTATGATTGTGATTGCATGATTGTGATTGTATGTTTGTGATTGCATGATTTTGAATGTATGATTGTGATTGCATGATTGTGATTGGATGATTGTGATTGTATGATTGTGATTGTATGATTGTGATAGTATGATTGCGATTGTATGATTGTGATTGTATGATTGTGATTGTATGATTGTGATTGTATGATTATAATTGTATGATTGTGATTGTATGATTGTGATTGTATGATTGTATTTGGGAGATTGTGTTTGGGGGATTGTAATTGTATGATTGCGTTTGTATGATTGTGATTGTATGATTGTGATGTATGATTGTAATTGTATGATTATGATTGTATGATTGTGATTGTATGATTATGATTGTATGATTGTGATTGTATGATTGCGATTGTATGATTGTGATTGTATGATTATGATTGTATTTTTGTGATTGCATGATTGTGATTGTATGATTGTGATTGTATGATTGTGATTGTATGATTGTGATTGCATGATTGTGATTGTATGAGTGTGATTGTCTGATTGTGGTTGTGCGATTGTGATTGTACGATTGTGAATGTACGATTGTGATTGTATGATTGTGATTGTATGAATATGATTGTATGATTGTGATTGCATGATTGTGATTGCATGATTGTGATTGTATGATTGTATTTGGGAGATTGTATTTGGGATATTGTAATTGTATGATTGCGATTGTATGATTGTGATTGTATGATTGCGATAGTATGATTGTGATTGCATGAATGTGATTGTATGATTGTGATGTATGATTGTAATTGTATGATTATGATTGTATGATTGTGATTGTATGATTGTGATTGTATGATAGTGATTGTATGATTGTGAAAGTATGATTGTGATTGTATGATTGTGATTGTATGATTGTGATTGTATGATTGTGATTGTATGATTGTGATTGTATGAGTATGGTTGTCTGATTGTGGTTGTGCGATTGTGATTGTACGATTGTGAATGTACGATTGTGATTGTATGATTGTGATTGTATGATTTTGATTGCATGATTGTGATTGTATGATTGTGATTGTATGATTGTGATTGTATGATTGTGATTGTATGATTGTATTTGGGAGTTTGTATTTGGGATATTGTAATTGTATGATTGCGATGGTATGATTGTGATTGTATGATTGTGATTGTATGGTTGTGATTGTATGATTGCGATTGTATGATTGTGATTGTATGATTGTGATTGTATGATTGTGATTGCATGATTGTGATTGTATGATTGTGATTTAATGATTTTGAATGTATGATTGTGATTGTATGATTGTGATTGTATGATTGTGATTGTATGATTGTGATTGTATGATTGTGATTGTATGATTGTGATTGTATGATTGTGATTGTATGATTGTGATTGTATGATTGCGATAGTATGATTGTGATTGTATGAATGTGATTGTATGATTGTGATGTATGATTGTAATTGTATGATTATGATTGTATGATTGTGATTGTATGATTGTGATTGTTTGATTGTATTTGGGAGATTGTATTTGGGCGATTGTATTTGGGAGATTGTACTTGTATGATTGTGATTCTATGATTATGATTGTATGATTGTGATTGTATGATTGTGATTGTATGATTGTGATTGTATGATTGTGATCGTATGATTGTATTTGGGAGATTGTATTTGGGAGATTGTAATTGTATGATTGCGATTGTATGATTGTGATTGCATGATTTTGAATGTATGATTGTGATTGTATGATTGTGATTGCATGATTGTGATTGTATGATTGTGATTGCATGGTTTTGAATGTATGATTGTGATTGTATGATTGTGATTGTATGATTGTGATTGTATGATTGTGATTGTATGATTGTGATTGTATGATTATGATTGTATGATTGTGATTGCATGATTGTGATTGTATGATTGTGATTGTATGATTGTGATTGTATGATTGTATTTGGGAGATTGTATTTGGGAGATTGTATTTGGGAGATTGTATTTGGGAGATTGTTATTGTATGATTGTGATTGTATGATTGTGATTGTATGATTGTGATTGTATGATTGTGATTGTATGATTGTGATTGTATGATTGTGATTGTATGATTGTGATTGTATGATTGTGATTGTATGATTGTGATTGTATGATTGTGATTGTATGATTGTGATTGTATGATTGTGATTGTATGATTGTGATTGTATGATTGTGATTGTATGATTGTGATTGTATGATTGTGATTGTATGATTGTGATTGTATGATTGTGATTGTATGATTGTGATTGTATGAGTATGGTTGTCTGATTGTGGTTGTGCGATTGTGATTGTACGATTGTGAATGTACGATTGTGATTGTATGATTGTGATTGTATGAATATGATTTTATGATTGTGATTGCATGATTGTGATTGTATGATTGTGATTGCATGATTGTGATTGTATGATTGTGACTGCATGATTTTGAATGTACGATTGTGATTGCATGATTGTGATTGTATGATTGTGATTGTATGATTGTGATTGTATGATTGTATTTGGGATATTGTATTTGGGAGATTGTATTTGGGAGATTGTATTTGGGAGATTGTATTTGGGAGATTGTTATTGTATGATTGCGATTGTATGATTGTGATTGTGTGATTGCGATTGTATGATTGCGATTGTATGATTGTGATGTATGATTGTAATTGTATGATTATGATTGTATGATTGTGATTGTATGATTGAGATTGTATGATTGAGATTGTATGAATGTGATTGTATGCTTGCGATTGTATGATTGTGATTGTATGATTGTGATTGTATGATTGTGATTGTATGATTGTGATTGCATGATTTTGAATGTATGATTGTGATTGTATGATTGTGATTGTATGATTGTGACTGTATGATTGTATTTGGGAGATTGTATTTGGGAGATTGTAATTGTATGATTGCGATTGTATGATTGTGATTGTATGATTGTGATGTATGATTGTAATTGTATGATTATGATTGTGTGATTGTGATTGCATGATTGTGATTGGATGATTGTGATTGTATGATTGTGATTGTATGATTGTGATAGTATGATTGCGATTGTATGATTGTGATTGTATGATTGTGATTGTATGATTGTGATTGTATGATTGTGATTGTATGAGTATGGTTGTCTGATTGTGGTTGTGCGATTGTGATTGTACGATTGTGAATGTACGATTGTGATTGTATGATTGTGATTGTATGAATATGATTGTATGATTGTGATTGCATGATTGTGATTGTATGATTGTGATTGTATGATTGTGATTGTATGATTGTGATTGTATGATTGTGATTGAATGATTGTGATTGTATGATTGTGATTGTCTGATTGTGGTTGTGCGATTGTGATTGTACGATTGTGATTGTACGATTGTGATTGTATGATCGTGATTGTATGATTATGATTGTATGATTGTGATTGCATGATTGTGATTGTATGTTTGTGATTGCATGATTTTGAATGTATGATTGTGATTGCATGATTGTGATTGTATGATTGTGATTGTATGATTGTATTTGGGAGTTTGTATTTGGGATATTGTAATTGTATGATTGCGATTGTATGATTGTGATTGTATGATTGTGATGTATGATTGTAATTGTATGATTATGATTGTGTGATTGTGATTGCATGATTATGATTGTATGATTGTGATTGCATGATTTTGAATGTATGATTGTGATTGCATGATTGTGATTGTATGATTGTGATTGTATGATTGTGATTGTATGATTGTGATTGAATGATTGTGATTGTATGATTGTGATTGTCTGATTGTGGTTGTGCGATTGTGATTGTACGATTGTGATTGTACGATTGTGATTGTATGATCGTGATTGTATGATTATGATTGTATGATTGTGATTGCATGATTGTGATTGTATGTTTGTGATTGCATGATTTTGAATGTATGATTGTGATTGCATGATTGTGATTGGATGATTGTGATTGTATGATTGTGATTGTATGATTGTGATAGTATGATTGCGATTGTATGATTGTGATTGTATGATTGTGATTGTATGATTGTGATTGTATGATTATAATTGTATGATTGTGATTGTATGATTGTGATTGTATGATTGTATTTGGGAGATTGTATTTGGGGGATTGTAATTGTATGATTGCGATTGTATGATTGTGATTGTATGATTGTGATGTATGATTGTAATTGTATGATTATGATTGTATGATTGTGATTGTATGATTATGATTGTATGATTGTGATTGTATGATTGCGATTGTATGATTGTGATTGTATGATTATGATTGTATTTTTGTGATTGCATGATTGTGATTGTATGATTGTGATTGTATGATTGTGATTGTATGATTGTGATTGCATGATTGTGATTGTATGAGTGTGATTGTCTGATTGTGGTTGTGCGATTGTGATTGTACGATTGTGAATGTACGATTGTGATTGTATGATTGTGATTGTATGAATATGATTGTATGATTGTGATTGCATGATTGTGATTGCATGATTGTGATTGTATGATTGTATTTGGGAGATTGTATTTGGGATATTGTAATTGTATGATTGCGATTGTATGATTGTGATTGTATGATTGCGATAGTATGATTGTGATTGTATGAATGTGATTGCATGATTGTGATGTATGATTGTAATTGTATGATTATGATTGTATGATTGTGATTGTATGATTGTGATTGTATGATAGTGATTGTATGATTGTGAAAGTATGATTGTGATTGTATGATTGTGATTGTATGATTGTGATTGTATGATTGTGATTGTATGAGTATGGTTGTCTGATTGTGGTTGTGCGATTGTGATTGTACGATTGTGAATGTACGATTGTGATTGTATGATTGTGATTGTATGAATATGATTGTATGATTTTGATTGCATGATTGTGATTGTATGATTGTGATTGTATGATTGTGATTGTATGATTGTGATTGTATGATTGTATTTGGGAGTTTGTATTTGGGATATTGTAATTGTATGATTGCGATGGTATGATTGTGATTGTATGATTGTGATTGTATGATTGTGATTGTATGGTTGTGATTGTATGATTGCGATTGTATGATTGTGATTGTATGATTGTGATTGTATGATTGTGATTGCATGATTGTGATTGTATGATTGTGATTTAATGATTTTGAATGTATGATTGTGATTGTATGATTGTGATTGTATGATTGTGATTGTATGATTGTGATTGTATGATTGTGATTGTATGATTGTGATTGTATGATTGCGATAGTATGATTGTGATTGTATGAATGTGATTGTATGATTGTGATGTATGATTGTAATTGTATGATTATGATTGTATGATTGTGATTGTATGATTGTGATTGTTTGATTGTATTTGGGAGATTGTATTTGGGCGATTGTATTTGGGAGATTGTACTTGTATGATTGTGATCCTATGATTATGATTGTATGATTGTGATTGTATGATTGTGATTGTATGATTGTGATTGTATGATTGTGATCGTATGATTGTATTTGGGAGATTGTATTTGGGAGATTGTAATTGTATGATTGCGATTGTATGATTGTGATTGCATGATTTTGAATGTATGATTGTGATTGTATGATTGTGATTGCATGATTGTGATTGTATGATTGTGATTGCATGGTTTTGAATGTATGATTGTGATTGTATGATTGTGATTGTATGATTGTGATTGTATGATTGTGATTGTATGATTGTGATTGTATGATTATGATTGTATGATTGTGATTGCATGATTGTGATTGTATGATTGTGATTGTATGATTGTGATTGTATGATTGTATTTGGGAGATTGTATTTGGGAGATTGTATTTGGGAGATTGTTATTGTATGATTGTGATTGTATGATTGTGATTGTATGATTGTGATTGTATGATTGTGATTGTATGAGTATGGTTGTCTGATTGTGGTTGTGCGATTGTGATTGTACGATTGTGAATGTACGATTGTGATTGTATGATTGTGATTGTATGAATATGATTGTATGATTGTGATTGCATGATTGTGATTGTATGATTGTGATTGTATGATTGTGATTGTATGATTGTGATTGTATGATTGTGATTGAATGATTGTGATTGTATGATTGTGATTGTCTGATTGTGGTTGTGCGATTGTGATTGTACGATTGTGATTGTACGATTGTGATTGTATGATCGTGATTGTATGATTATGATTGTATGATTGTGATTGCATGATTGTGATTGTATGTTTGTGATTGCATGATTTTGAATGTATGATTGTGATTGCATGATTGTGATTGTATGATTGTGATTGTATGATTGTATTTGGGAGTTTGTATTTGGGATATTGTAATTGTATGATTGCGATTGTATGATTGTGATTGTATGATTGTGATGTATGATTGTAATTGTATGATTATGATTGTGTGATTGTGATTGCATGATTATGATTGTATGATTGTGATTGCATGATTTTGAATGTATGATTGTGATTGCATGATTGTGATTGTATGATTGTGATTGTATGATTGTGATTGTATGATTGTGATTGAATGATTGTGATTGTATGATTGTGATTGTCTGATTGTGGTTGTGCGATTGTGATTGTACGATTGTGATTGTACGATTGTGATTGTATGATCGTGATTGTATGATTATGATTGTATGATTGTAATTGCATGATTGTGATTGTATGTTTGTGATTGCATGATTTTGAATGTATGATTGTGATTGCATGATTGTGATTGGATGATTGTGATTGTATGATTGTGATTGTATGATTGTGATAGTATGATTGCGATTGTATGATTGTGATTGTATGATTGTGATTGTATGATTGTGATTGTATGATTATAATTGTATGATTGTGATTGTATGATTGTGATTGTATGATTGTATTTGGGAGATTGTATTTGGGGGATTGTAATTGTATGATTGCGATTGTATGATTGTGATTGTATGATTGTGATGTATGATTGTAATTGTATGATTATGATTGTATGATTGTGATTGTATGATTATGATTGTATGATTGTGATTGTATGATTGCGATTGTATGATTGTGATTGTATGATTATGATTGTATTTTTGTGATTGCATGATTGTGATTGTATGATTGTGATTGTATGATTGTGATTGTATGATTGTGATTGCATGATTGTGATTGTATGAGTGTGATTGTCTGATTGTGGTTGTGCGATTGTGATTGTACGATTGTGAATGTACGATTGTGATTGTATGATTGTGATTGTATGAATATGATTGTATGATTGTGATTGCATGATTGTGATTGCATGATTGTGATTGTATGATTGTATTTGGGAGATTGTATTTGGGATATTGTAATTGTATGATTGCGATTGTATGATTGTGATTGTATGATTGCGATAGTATGATTGTGATTGTATGAATGTGATTGTATGATTGTGATGTATGATTGTAATTGTATGATTATGATTGTATGATTGTGATTGTATGATTGTGATTGTATGATAGTGATTGTATGATTGTGAAAGTATGATTGTGATTGTATGATTGTGATTGTATGATTGTGATTGTATGATTGTGATTGTATGATTGTGATTGTATGAGTATGGTTGTCTGATTGTGGTTGTGCGATTGTGATTGTACGATTGTGAATGTACGATTGTGATTGTATGATTGTGATTGTATGAATATGATTGTATGATTTTGATTGCATGATTGTGATTGTATGATTGTGATTGTATGATTGTGATTGTATGATTGTGATTGTATGATTGTATTTGGGAGTTTGTATTTGGGATATTGTAATTGTATGATTGCGATGGTATGATTGTGATTGTATGATTGTGATTGTATGATTGTGATTGTATGGTTGTGATTGTATGATTGCGATTGTATGATTGTGATTGTATGATTGTGATTGTATGATTGTGATTGCATGATTGTGATTGTATGATTGTGATTTAATGATTTTGAATGTATGATTGTGATTGTATGATTGTGATTGTATGATTGTGATTGTATGATTGTGATTGTATGATTGTGATTGTATGATTGTGATTGTATGATTGTGATTGTATGATTGCGATAGTATGATTGTGATTGTATGAATGTGATTGTATGATTGTGATGTATGATTGTAATTGTATGATTATGATTGTATGATTGTGATTGTATGATTGTGATTGTTTGATTGTATTTGGGAGATTGTATTTGGGCGATTGTATTTGGGAGATTGTACTTGTATGATTGTGATCCTATGATTATGATTGTATGATTGTGATTGTATGATTGTGATTGTATGATTGTGATTGTATGATTGTGATCGTATGATTGTATTTGGGAGATTGTATTTGGGAGATTGTAATTGTATGATTGCGATTGTATGATTGTGATTGCATGATTTTGAATGTATGATTGTGATTGTATGATTGTGATTGCATGATTGTGATTGTATGATTGTGATTGCATGGTTTTGAATGTATGATTGTGATTGTATGATTGTGATTGTATGATTGTGATTGTATGATTGTGATTGTATGATTGTGATTGTATGATTATGATTGTATGATTGTGATTGCATGATTGTGATTGTATGATTGTGATTGTATGATTGTGATTGTATGATTGTATTTGGGAGATTGTATTTGGGAGATTGTATTTGGGAGATTGTTATTGTATGATTGTGATTGTATGATTGTGATTGTATGATTGTGATTGTATGATTGTGATTGTATGATTGTGATTGTATGATTGTGATTGTATGATTGTGATTGTATGATTGTGATTGTATGATTGTGATTGTATGATTGTGATTGTATGATTGTGATTGTATGATTGTGATTGTATGATTGTGATTGTATGATTGTGATTGTATGATTGTGATTGTATGATTGTGATTGTATGATTGTGATTGTATGATTGTGATTGTATGATTGTGATTGTATGATTGTGATTGTATGATTGTGATTGTATGAGTATGGTTGTCTGATTGTGGTTGTGCGATTGTGATTGTACGATTGTGAATGTACGATTGTGATTGTATGATTGTGATTGTATGAATATGATTTTATGATTGCGATTGCATGATTGTGATTGTATGATTGTGATTGTATGATTATGATTGTATGATTGTATTTGGGAGTTTGTATTTGGGATATTGTAATTGTATGATTGCGATTGTATGATTGTGATTGTATGATTGTGATGTATGATTGTAATTGTATGATTATGATTGTATGATTGTGATTGCATGATTGTGATTGTATGATTGTGATTGCATGATTTTGAATGTATGATTGTGATTGGATGATTGTGATTGTATGATTGTGATTGTATGATTGTGATAATATGATTGCGATTGTATGATTGTGATTGTATGATTGTGATTGTATGATTGTGATTGTATGATTATAATTGTATGATTGTGATTGTATGATTGTGATTGTAGGATTGTATTTGGGAGATTGTGTTTGGGAGATTGTAATTGTATGATTGCGATTGTATGATTGTGATTGTATGATTGTGATGTATGATTGTAATTGTATGATTATGATTGTATGATTGTGATTGTATGATTATGATTGTATGATTGTGATTGTATGATTGCGATTGTATGATTGTGATTGTATGATTATGATTGTATTTTTGTGATTGCATGATTGTGATTGTATGATTGTGATTGTATGATTGTGATTGTATGATTGTGATTGCATGATTGTGATTGCATGATTGTGATTGTATGAGTGTGATTGTCTGATTGTGGTTGTGCGATTGTGATTGTATGATTGTGATTGTATGATTGTGATTGTATGATTGTATTTGGGAGATTGTATTTGGGAGATTGTAGTTGTATGATTGCGATTGTGTGATTGTGATTGTATGATTGTGATGTATGATTGTAATTGTATGATTATGATTGTATGATTGTGATTGTATGATTGAGATTGTATGATTGTGATTGTATGCTTGCGATTGTATGATTGTGATTGTATGATTGTGATTGTATGATTGTGATTGTATGATTGTGATTGTCTGATTGTGATTGTATGATTGTGATTGTATGATTGTGATTGTATGATTGTGATTGTATGATTGTGAAAGTATGATTGTGATTGTATGATTGTGATTGTATGATTGTGATTGTATGATTGTGATTGTATGATTGTGATTGAATGATTGTATTTGGGAGATTGTATTTGGGAGATTGTAATTGTATGATTGCGATTGTATGATTGTGATTGTATGATTGTGATGTATGATTGTGATTGCATGATTTTGAATGTATGATTGTGATTGTATGATTGTGATTGTATGATTGTGACTGTATGATTGTATTTGGGAGATTGTATTTGGGAGATTGTAATTGTATGATTGCGATTGTATGATTGTGATTGTATGATTGTGATGTATGATTGTAATTGTATGATTATGATTGTGTGATTGTGATTGCATGATTGTGATTGGATGATTGTGATTGTATGATTGTGATTGTATGATTGTGATAGTATGATTGCGATTGTATGATTGTGATTGTATGATTGTGATTGTATGATTGTGATTGTATGATTGTGATTGTATGAGTATGGTTGTCTGATTGTGGTTGTGCGATTGTGATTGTACGATTGTGAATGTACGATTGTGATTGTATGATTGTGATTGTATGAATATGATTGTATGATTGTGATTGCATGATTGTGATTGTATGATTGTGATTGTATGATTGTGATTGTATGATTGTGATTGTATGATTGTGATTGAATGATTGTGATTGTATGATTGTGATTGTCTGATTGTGGTTGTGCGATTGTGATTGTACGATTGTGATTGTACGATTGTGATTGTATGATCGTGATTGTATGATTATGATTGTATGATTGTGATTGCATGATTGTGACTGTATGATTGTATTTGGGAGATTGTATTTGGGAGATTGTAATTGTATGATTGCGATTGTATGATTATGATTGTATGATTGTGATTGTATGATTATGATTGTATGCTTGTGATTGTATGATTGCGATTGTATGATTGTGATTGTATGATTATGATTGTATTTTTGTGATTGCATGATTGTGATTGTATGATTGTGATTGTATGATTGTGATTGTATGATTGTGATTGCATGATTGTGATTGTATGAGTGTGATTGTCTGATTGTGGTTGTGCGATTCTGATTGTACGATTGTGAGTGTACGATTGTGATTGTATGATTGTGATTGTATGAATATGATTGTATGATTGTGATTGCATGATTGTGATTGTATGATTGTATTTGGGGGATTGTATTTGGGATATTGTAATTGTATGATTGCGATTGTATGATTGTGATTGTATGATTGCGATAGTATGATTGTGATTGTATGAATGTGATTGTATGATTGTGATGTATGATTGTAATTGTATGATTATGATTGTATGATTGTGATTGTATGATTGTGATTGTATGATTGTGATTGTATGATTGTGAATGTATGATTGTGATTGTATGATTGTGATTGTATGATTGCGATAGTACGATTGTGATTGTATGAATGTGATTGTATGATTGTGATGTATGATTGTAATTGTATGATTATGATTGTATGATTGTGATTGTATGATTGTGATTGTTTGATTGTATTTGGGAGATTGTATTTGGGCGATTGTATTTGGGAGATTGTACTTGTATGATTGTGATTCTATGATTATGATTGTATGATTGTGATTGTATGATTGTGATTGTATGATTGTGATTGTATGATTGTGATCGTATGAATATGATTGTATGATTGTGATTGCATGATTGTGATTGTATGATTGTATTTGGGGGATTGTATTTGGGATATTGTAATTGTATGATTGCGATTGTATGATTGTGATTGTATGATTGCGATAGTATGATTGTGATTGTATGAATGTGATTGTATGATTGTGATGTATGATTGTAATTGTATGATTATGATTGTATGAATATGATTGTATGATTGTGATTGCATGATTGTGATTGTATGATTGTGATTGTATGATTGTGATTGTATGATTGTATTTGGGAGTTTGTATTTGGGATATTGTAATTGTATGATTGCGATGGTATGATTGTGATTGTATTGTTGTGATTGTATGATTGTGATTGTATGGTTGTGATTGTATGATTGCGATTGTATGATTGTGATTGTATGATTGTGATTGTATGATTGTGATTGCATGATTGTGATTGTATGATTGTGATTGCATGATTTTGATTGTATGATTGTGATTGTATGATTGTGATTGTATGATTGTGATTGTATGATTGTGATTGTATGATTGTGATTGTATGATTGCGATAGTACGATTGTGATTGTATGAATGTGATTGTATGATTGTGATGTATGATTGTAATTGTATGATTATGATTGTATGATTGTATTTGGGAGATTGTATTTGGGAGATTGTAATTGTATGATTGCGATTGTATGATTGTGATTGCATGATTTTGAATGTATGATTGTGATTGTATGATTGTGATTGCATGATTGTGATTGTATGATTGTGATTGCATGATTTTGAATGTATGATTGTGATTGCATGATTGTGATTGTATGATTGTGATTGTATGATTGTGATTGTATGATTGTATTTGGGAGATTGTATTTGGGAGATTGTATTTGGGAGATTGTATTTGGGAGATTGTTATTGTATGATTGTGATTGTATGATTGTGATTGTATGACTGTGATTGTATGATTGTGATTGTATGATTGTGATTGTATGATTGTGATTGTATGATTGTGATTGTATGATTGTGATTGTATGAGTATGGTTGTCTGATTGTGGTTGTGCGATTGTGATTGTACGATTGTGAATGTACGATTGTGATTGTATGATTGTGATTGTATGAATATGATTGTATGAATGTGATTGCATGATTGTGATTGTATGATTGTGATTGTATGATTGTGATTGTATGATTGTATTTGGGAGTTTGTATTTGGGATATTGTAGTTGTATGATTGCGATTGTATGATTGTGATTGTATGATTGTGATGTATGATTGTAATTGTATGATTATGATTGTATGATTGTGATTGCATGATTGTGATTGTATGATTGTGATTGCATGATTTTGAATGTATGATTGTGATTGCATGATTGTGATTGTATGATTGTGATTGTATGATTGTGATTGTATGATTGTGATTGTATGATTGTGATTGTATGATTGTGATTGTCTGATTGTGGTTGTGCGATTGTGATTGTACGATTGTGATTGTACGATTGTGATTGTATGATTGTGATTGTATGATTATGATTGTATGATTGTGATTGCATGATTGTGATTGTATGTTTGTGATTGCATGATTTTGAATGTATGATTGTGATTGCATGATTGTGATTGGATGATTGTGATTGTATGATTGTGATTGTATGATTGTGATAGTATGATTGCGATTGTATGATTGTGATTGTATGATTGTGATTGTATGATTGTGATTGTATGATTATAATTGTATGATTGTGATTGTATGATTGTGATTGTATGATTGTATTTGGGAGATTGTATTTGGGAGATTGTAATTGTATGATTGCGATTGTATGATTGTGATTGTATGATTGTGATGTATGATTGTAATTGTATGATTATGATTGTATGATTGTGATTGTATGATTATGATTGTATGATTGTGATTGTATGATTGCGATTGTATGATTGTGATTGTATGATTATGATTGTATTTTTGTGATTGCATGATTGTGATTGTATGATTGTGATTGTATGATTGTGGTTGTATGATTGTGATTGCATGATTGTGATTGTATGAGTGTGATTGTCTGATTGTGGTTGTGCGATTGTGATTGTACGATTGTGAATGTACGATTGTGATTGTATGATTGTGATTGTATGAATATGATTGTATGATTGTGATTGCATGATTGTGATTGTATGATTGTATTTGGGAGATTGTATTTGAGATATTGTAATTGTATGATTGCGATTGTATGATTGTGATTGTATGATTGCGATAGTATGATTGTGATTGTATGAATGTGATTGTATGATTGTGATGTATGATTGTAATTGTATGATTATGATTGTATGATTGTGATTGTATGATTGAGATTGTATGACTGTGATTGTATGCTTGCGATTGTATGATTGTGATTGTATGATTGTGATTGTATGATTGTATTTGGGAGATTGTATTTGGGAGATTGTAAGTGTATGATTGCGATTGTATGATTGTGATTGTATGATTGTGATGTATGATTGTAATTGTATGATTATGATTGTATGATTGTGATTGTATGATTGAGATTGTATGATTGTGATTGTATGCTTGCGATTGTATGATTGTGATTGTATGATTGTGATTGTATGATTGTGATTGTATGATTGTGATTGTCTGATTGTGATTGTATGATTGTGATTGTATGATTGTGATTGTATGATTGTGATTGTATGATTGTGAAAGTATGATTGTGATTGTATGATTGTGATTGTATGATTGTGATTGTATGATTGTGATTGTATGATTGTGATTGTATGATTGTATTTGGGAGATTGTATTTGGGAGATTGTAGTTGTATGATTGCGATTGTGTGATTGTGATTGTATGATTGTGATGTATGATTGTAATTGTATGATTATGATTGTATGATTGTGATTGTATGATTGAGATTGTATGATTGTGATTGTATGCTTGCGATTGTATGATTGTGATTGTATGATTGTGATTGTATGATTGTGATTGTATGATTGTGATTGTCTGATTGTGATTGTATGATTGTGATTGTATGATTGTGATTGTATGATTGTGATTGTATGATTGTGAAAGTATGATTGTGATTGTATGATTGTGATTGTATGATTGTGATTGTATGATTGTGATTGTATGATTGTGATTGAATGATTGTATTTGGGAGATTGTATTTGGGAGATTGTAATTGTATGATTGCGATTGTATGATTGTGATTGTATGATTGTGATGTATGATTGTGATTGCATGATTTTGAATGTATGATTGTGATTGTATGATTGTGATTGTATGATTGTGACTGTATGATTGTATTTGGGAGATTGTATTTGGGAGATTGTAATTGTATGATTGCGATTGTATGATTGTGATTGTATGATTGTGATGTATGATTGTAATTGTATGATTATGATTGTGTGATTGTGATTGCATGATTGTGATTGGATGATTGTGATTGTATGATTGTGATTGTATGATTGTGATAGTATGATTGCGATTGTATGATTGTGATTGTATGATTGTGATTGTATGATTGTGATTGTATGATTGTGATTGTATGAGTATGGTTGTCTGATTGTGGTTGTGCGATTGTGATTGTACGATTGTGAATGTACGATTGTGATTGTATGATTGTGATTGTATGAATATGATTGTATGATTGTGATTGCATGATTGTGATTGTATGATTGTGATTGTATGATTGTGATTGTATGATTGTGATTGTATGATTGTGATTGAATGATTGTGATTGTATGATTGTGATTGTCTGATTGTGGTTGTGCGATTGTGATTGTACGATTGTGATTGTACGATTGTGATTGTATGATCGTGATTGTATGATTATGATTGTATGATTGTGATTGTATGATTGTGACTGTATGATTGTATTTGGGAGATTGTATTTGGGAGATTGTAATTGTATGATTGCGATTGTATGATTATGATTGTATGATTGTGATTGTATGATTATGATTGTATGCTTGTGATTGTATGATTGCGATTGTATGATTGTGATTGTATGATTATGATTGTATTTTTGTGATTGCATGATTGTGATTGTATGATTGTGATTGTATGATTGTGATTGTATGATTGTGATTGCATGATTGTGATTGTATGAGTGTGATTGTCTGATTGTGGTTGTGCGATTCTGATTGTACGATTGTGAGTGTACGATTGTGATTGTATGATTGTGATTGTATGAATATGATTGTATGATTGTGATTGCATGATTGTGATTGTATGATTGTATTTGGGGGATTGTATTTGGGATATTGTAATTGTATGATTGCGATTGTATGATTGTGATTGTATGATTGCGATAGTATGATTGTGATTGTATGAATGTGATTGTATGATTGTGATGTATGATTGTAATTGTATGATTATGATTGTATGATTGTGATTGTATGATTGTGATTGTATGATTGTGATTGTATGATTGTGAAAGTATGATTGTGATTGTATGATTGTGATTGTATGATTGCGATAGTACGATTGTGATTGTATGAATGTGATTGTATGATTGTGATGTATGATTGTAATTGTATGACTATGATTGTATGATTGTGATTGTATGATTGTGATTGTTTGATTGTATTTGGGAGATTGTATTTGGGCGATTGTATTTGGGAGATTGTACTTGTATGATTGTGATTCTATGATTATGATTGTATGATTGTGATTGTATGATTGTGATTGTATGATTGTGATTGTATGATTGTGATCGTATGAATATGATTGTATGATTGTGATTGCATGATTGTGATTGTATGATTGTATTTGGGGGATTGTATTTGGGATATTGTAATTGTATGATTGCGATTGTATGATTGTGATTGTATGATTGCGATAGTATGATTGTGATTGTATGAATGTGATTGTATGATTGTGATGTATGATTGTAATTGTATGATTATGATTGTATGATTGTGATTGTATGATTGTGATTGTATGATTGTGATTGTACGATTGTGAATGTACGATTGTGATTGTATGATTGTGATTGTATGAATATGATTGTATGATTGTGATTGCATGATTGTGATTGTATGATTGTGATTGTATGATTGTGATTGTATGATTGTATTTGGGAGTTTGTATTTGGGAAATTGTAATTGTATGATTGCGATGGTATGATTGTGATTGTATTGTTGTGATTGTATGATTGTGATTGTATGGTTGTGATTGTATGATTGCGATTGTATGATTGTGATTGTATGATTGTGATTGTATGATTGTGATTGCATGATTGTGATTGTATGATTGTGATTGCATGATTTTGATTGTATGATTGTGATTGTATGATTGTGATTGTATGATTGTGATTGTATGATTGTGATTGTATGATTGTGATTGTATGATTGCGATAGTACGATTGTGATTGTATGAATGTGATTGTATGATTGTGATGTATGATTGTAATTGTATGATTATGATTGTATGATTGTGATTGTATGATTGTGATTGTTTGATTGTATTTGGGAGATTGTATTTGGGCGATTGTATTTGGGAGATTGTACTTGTATGATTGTGATTCTATGATTATGATTGTATGATTGTGATTGTATGATTGTGATTGTATGATTGTGATTGTATGATTGTGATCGTATGATTGTATTTGGGAGATTGTATTTGGGAGATTGTAATTGTATGATTGCGATTGTATGATTGTGATTGCATGATTTTGAATGTATGATTGTGATTGTATGATTGTGATTGCATGATTGTGATTGTATGATTGTGATTGCATGATTTTGAATGTATGATTGTGATTGCATGATTGTGATTGTATGATTGTGATTGTATGATTGTGATTGTATGATTGTATTTGGGAGATTGTATTTGGGAGATTGTATTTGGGAGATTGTATTTGGGAGATTGTTATTGTATGATTGTGATTGTATGATTGTGATTGTATGACTGTGATTGTATGATTGTGATTGTATGATTGTGATTGTATGATTGTGATTGTATGATTGTGATTGTATGATTGTGATTGTATGAGTATGGTTGTCTGATTGTGGTTGTGCGATTGTGATTGTACGATTGTGAATGTACGATTGTGATTGTATGATTGTGATTGTATGAATATGATTGTATGAATGTGATTGCATGATTGTGATTGTATGATTGTGATTGTATGATTGTGATTGTATGATTGTATTTGGGAGTTTGTATTTGGGATATTGTAATTGTATGATTGCGATTGTATGATTGTGATTGTATGATTGTGATGTATGATTGTAATTGTATGATTATGATTGTATGATTGTGATTGCATGATTGTGATTGTATGATTGTGATTGCATGATTTTGAATGTATGATTGTGATTGCATGATTGTGATTGTATGATTGTGATTGTATGATTGTGATTGTATGATTGTGATTGTATGATTGTGATTGTATGATTGTGATTGTCTGATTGTGGTTGTGCGATTGTGATTGTACGATTGTGATTGTACGATTGTGATTGTATGATTGTGATTGTATGATTATGATTGTATGATTGTGATTGCATGATTGTGATTGTATGTTTGTGATTGCATGATTTTGAATGTATGATTGTGATTGCATGATTGCGATTGGATGATTGTGATTGTATGATTGTGATTGTATGATTGTGATAGTATGATTGCGATTGTATGATTGTGATTGTATGATTGTGATTGTATGATTGTGATTGTATGATTATAATTGTATGATTGTGATTGTATGATTGTATTTGGGAGATTGTATTTGGGAGATTGTAATTGTATGATTGCGATTGTATGATTGTGATTGTATGATTGTGATGTATGATTGTAATTGTATGATTATGATTGTATGATTGTGATTGTATGATTATGATTGTATGATTGTGATTGTATGATTGCGATTGTATGATTGTGATTGTATGATTATGATTGTATTTTTGTGATTGCATGATTGTGATTGTATGATTGTGATTGTATGATTGTGGTTGTATGATTGTGATTGCATGATTGTGATTGTATGAGTGTGATTGTCTGATTGTGGTTGTGCGATTGTGATTGTACGATTGTGAATGTACGATTGTGATTGTATGATTGTGATTGTATGAATATGATTGTATGATTGTGATTGCATGATTGTGATTGTATGATTGTATTTGGGAGATTGTATTTGGGATATTGTAATTGTATGATTGCGATTGTATGATTGTGATTGTATGATTGCGATAGTATGATTGTGATTGTATGAATGTGATTGTATGATTGTGATGTATGATTGTAATTGTATGATTATGATTGTATGATTGTGATTGTATGATTGAGATTGTATGACTGTGATTGTATGCTTGCGATTGTATGATTGTGATTGTATGATTGTGATTGTATGATTGTATTTGGGAGATTGTATTTGGGAGATTGTAAGTGTATGATTGCGATTGTATGATTGTGATTGTATGATTGTGACGTATGATTGTAATTGTATGATTATGATTGTATGATTGTGATTGTATGATTGAGATTGTATGATTGTGATTGTATGCTTGCGATTGTATGATTGTGATTGTATGATTGTGTTTGTATGATTGTGATTGTATGATTGTGATTGTCTGATTGTGATTGTATGATTGTGACTGTATGATTGTGATTGTATGATTGTGATTGTATGATTGTGATTGTATGATTGCGATTGTATGATTGTGATTGTATGATTATGATTGTATTTTTGTGATTGCATGATTGTGATTGTATGATTGTGATTGTATGATTGTGATTGTATGATTGTGATTGCATGATTGTGATTGTATGAGTGTGATTGTCTGATTGTGGTTGTGCGATTGTGATTGTACGATTGTGAATGTACGATTGTGATTGTATGATTGTGATTGTATGAATATGATTGCATGATTGTGATTGCATGATTGTGATTGTATGATTTTATTTGGGAGATTGTATTTGGGATATTGTAATTGTATGATTGCGATTGTATGATTGTGATTGTATGATTGCGATAGTATGATTGTGATTGTATGAATGTGATTGTATGATTGTGATGTATGATTGTAATTGTATGATTATGATTGTATGATTGTGATTGTATGATTGAGATTGTATGACTGTGATTGTATGCTTGCGATTGTATGATTGTGATTGTATGATTGTGATTGTATGATTGTATTTGGGAGATTGTATTTGGGAGATTGTAAGTGTATGATTGCGATTGTATGATTGTGATTGTATGATTGTGATGTATGATTGTAATTGTATGATTATGATTGTATGATTGTGATTGTATGATTGAGATTGTATGATTGTGATTGTATGCTTGCGATTGTATGATTGTGATTGTATGATTGTGATTGTATGATTGTGATTGTATGATTGTGATTGTCTGATTGTGATTGTATGATTGTGATTGTATGATTGTGATTGTATGATTGTGATTGTATGATTGTGAAAGTATGATTGTGATTGTATGATTGTGATTGTATGATTGTGATTGTATGATTGTGATTGTATGATTGTATTTGGGAGATTGTATTTGGGAGATTGTAATTGTATGATTGCGATTGTATGATTGTGATTGTATGATTGTGATGTATCATTGTAATTGTATGATTATGATTGTATGATTGTGATTGTATGATTGAGATTGTATGATTGTGATTGTATGCTTGCGATTGTATGATTGTGATTGTATGATTGTGATTGTATGATTGTGATTGTATGATTGTGATTGTCTGATTGTGATTGTATGATTGTGATTGTATGATTGTGATTGTATGATTGTGATTGTATGATTGTGAAAGTATGATTGTGATTGTATGATTGTGATTGTATGATTGTGATTGTATGATTGTGATTGAATGATTGTATTTGGGAGATTGTATTTGGGAGATTGTAATTGTATGATTGCGATTGTATGATTGTGATTGTATGATTGTGATGTATGATTGTAATTGTATGATTATGATTGTATGATTGTGATTGTATGATTGAGATTGTATGATTGTGATTGTATGCTTGCGATTGTATGATTGTGATTGTATGATTGTGATTGTATGATTGTGATTGTATGATTGTGATTGTATGATTGTGATTGTATGATTGTGATTGTCTGATTGAGATTGTATGATTGTGATTGTATGCTTGCGATTGTATGATTGTGATTGTATGATTGTGATTGTATGATTGTGATTGTATGAGTATGGTTGTCTGATTGTGGTTGTGCGATTGTGATTGTACGATTGTGAATGTACGATTGTGATTGTATGATTGTGATTGTATGAATATGATTGTATGATTTTGATTGCATGATTGTGATTGTATGATTGTGATTGTATGATTGTGATTGTATGATTGTGATTGTATGATTGTATTTGGGAGTTTGTATTTGGGATATTGTAATTGTATGATTGCGATGGTATGATTGTGATTGTATGATTGTGATTGTATGATTGTGATTGTATGGTTGTGATTGTATGATTGCGATTGTATGATTGTGATTGTATGATTGTGATTGTATGATTGTGATTGCATGATTGTGATTGTATGATTGTGATTTAATGATTTTGAATGTATGATTGTGATTGTATGATTGTGATTGTATGATTGTGATTGTATGATTGTGATTGTATGATTGTGATTGTATGATTGTGATTGTATGATTGTGATTGTATGATTGTGATTGTATGATTGCGATAGTATGATTGTGATTGTATGAATGTGATTGTATGATTGTGATGTATGATTGTAATTGTATGATTATGATTGTATGATTGTGATTGTATGATTGTGATTGTTTGATTGTATTTGGGAGATTGTATTTGGGCGATTGTATTTGGGAGATTGTACTTGTATGATTGTGATCCTATGATTATGATTGTATGATTGTGATTGTATGATTGTGATTGTATGATTGTGATTGTATGATTGTGATCGTATGATTGTATTTGGGAGATTGTATTTGGGAGATTGTAATTGTATGATTGCGATTGTATGATTGTGATTGCATGATTTTGAATGTATGATTGTGATTGTATGATTGTGATTGCATGATTGTGATTGTATGATTGTGATTGCATGGTTTTGAATGTATGATTGTGATTGTATGATTGTGATTGTATGATTGTGATTGTATGATTGTGATTGTATGATTGTGATTGTATGATTATGATTGTATGATTGTGATTGCATGATTGTGATTGTATGATTGTCATTGTATGATTGTGATTGTATGATTGTATTTGGGAGATTGTATTTGGGAGATTGTATTTGGGAGATTGTTATTGTATGATTGTGATTGTATGATTGTGATTGTATGATTGTGATTGTATGATTGTGATTGTATGATTGTGATTGTATGATTGTGATTGTATGATTGTGATTGTATGATTGTGATTGTATGATTGTGATTGTATGATTGTGATTGTATGATTGTGATTGTATGATTGTGATTGTATGATTGTGATTGTATGATTGTGATTGTATGATTGTGATTGTATGATTGTGATTGTATGATTGTGATTGTATGATTGTGATTGTATGATTGTGATTGTATGATTGTGATTGTATGATTGTGATTGTATGATTGTGATTGTATGATTGTGATTGTATGATTGTGATTGTATGAGTATGGTTGTCTGATTGTGGTTGTGCGATTGTGATTGTACGATTGTGAATGTACGATTGTGATTGTATGATTGTGATTGTATGAATATGATTTTATGATTGTGATTGCATGATTGTGATTGTATGATTGTGATTGTATGATTATGATTGTATGATTGTATTTGGGAGTTTGTATTTGGGATATTGTAATTGTATGATTGCGATTGTATGATTGTGATTGTATGATTGTGATGTATGATTGTAATTGTATGATTATGATTGTATGATTGTGATTGCATGATTGTGATTGTATGATTGTGATTGCATGATTTTGAATGTATGATTGTGATTGGATGATTGTGATTGTATGATTGTGATTGTATGATTGTGATAATATGATTGCGATTGTATGATTGTGATTGTATGATTGTGATTGTATGATTGTGATTGTATGATTGTGATTGTATGATTATAATTGTATGATTGTGATTGTATGATTGTGATTGTAGGATTGTATTTGGGAGATTGTGTTTGGGAGATTGTAATTGTATGATTGCGATTGTATGATTGTGATTGTATGATTGTGATGTATGATTGTAATTGTATGATTATGATTGTATGATTGTGATTGTATGATTATGATTGTATGATTGTGATTGTATGATTGCGATTGTATGATTGTGATTGTATGATTATGATTGTATTTTTGTGATTGCATGATTGTGATTGTATGATTGTGATTGTATGATTGTGATTGTATGATTGTGATTGCATGATTGTGATTGCATGATTGTGATTGTATGAGTGTGATTGTCTGATTGTGGTTGTGCGATTGTGATTGTATGATTGTGATTGTATGATTGTATTTGGGAGATTGTATTTGGGAGATTGTAATTGTATGATTGCGATTGTATGATTGTGATTGTATGATTGTGATGTATGATTGTAATTGTGTGATTATGATTGTATGATTGTGATTGTATGATTGAGATTGTATGATTGTGATTCTATGCTTGCGATTGTATGATTGTGATTGTATGATTGTGATTGTATGATTGTGATTGTATGATTGTGATTGTCGGATTGTGATTGTATGATTGTGATTGTATGATTGTGATTGTATGATTGTGATTGTATGATTGTGAAAGTATGATTGTGATTGTATGATTGTGATTGTATGATTGTGATTGTATGATTGTGATTGTATGATTGTGATTGTATGATTGTGATTGTATGATTGTATTTGGGAGATTGTATTTGGGAGATTGTAATTGTATGATTGCGATTGTATGATTGTGATTGTATGATTGTGATGTATGATTGTAATTGTATGATTATGATTGTATGATTGTGATTGTATGATTGAGATTGTATGATTGTGATTGTATGCTTGCGATTGTATGATTGTGATTGTATGATTGTGATTGTATGATTGTGATTGTATGATTGTGATTGTATGATTGTGATTGTATGATTGTGATTGTATGATTGTGATTGTATGATTGTGATTGTATGATTGTGATTGTATGATTGTGATTGTATGATTGTGATTGTATGATTGTGATTGTATGATTGTGATTGTATGATTGTGATTGTATGATTGTGATTGTATGAGTATGGTTGTCTGATTGTGGTTGTGCGATTGTGATTGTACGATTGTGAATGTACGATTGTGATTGTATGATTGTGATTGTATGAATATGATTGTATGATTGTGATTGCATGATTGTGATTGTATGATTGTGATTGTATGATTGTGATTGTATGATTGTATTTGGGAGTTTGTATTTGGGATATTGTGATTGTATGATTGTGATTGTATGATTGTGATTGTATGATTGTGATTGTCTGATTGTGATTGTATGATTGTGATTGTATGATTGTGATTGTATGATTGTGATTGTATGATTGTGAAAGTATGATTGTGATTGTATGATTGTGATTGTATGATTGTGATTGTATGATTGTGATTGTATGAGTATGGTTGTCTGATTGTGGTTGTGCCATTGTGATTGTACGATTGTGAATGTAAGATTGTGATTGTATGATTGTGATTGTATGAATATGATTGTATGATTGTGATTGCATGATTGTGATTGTATGATTGTGATTGTATGATTGTGATTGCATGATTGTGATTGTATGATTGTGATTGTATGATTGTAATTGTATGAATGTCATTGTATGATTGTGATTGTATGATTGTGATTGTATGATTGTGATTGTATGATTATGATTGTATGATTGTGATTGCATGATTGTGATTGTATGATTGTGACTGCATGATTTTGAATGTACGATTGTGATTGCATGATTGTGATTGTATGATTGTGATTGTATGATTGTGATTGTATGATTGTATTTGGGATATTGTATTTGGGAGATTGTATTTGGGAGATTGTATTTGGGAGATTGTATTTGGGAGATTGTTATTGTATGATTGCGATTGTATGATTGTGATTGTGTGATTGCGATTGTATGATTGCGATTGTATGATTGTGATGTATGATTGTAATTGTATGATTATGATTGTCTGATTGTGATTGTATGATTGAGATTGTATGATTGAGATTGTATGAATGTGATTGTATGCTTGCGATTGTATGATTGTGATTGTATGATTGTGATTGTATGATTGTGATTGTATGATTGTGATTGCATGATTTTGAATGTATGATTGTGATTGTATGATTGTGATTGTATGATTGTGACTGTATGATTGTATTTGGGAGATTGTATTTGGGAGATTGTAATTGTATGATTGCGATTGTATGATTGTGATTGTATGATTGTGATGTATGATTGTAATTGTATGATTATGATTGTGTGATTGTGATTGCATGATTGTGATTGGATGATTGTGATTGTATGATTGTGATTGTATGATTGTGATAGTATGATTGCGATTGTATGATTGTGATTGTATGATTGTGATTGTATGATTGTGATTGTATGATTGTGATTGTATGAGTATGGTTGTCTGATTGTGGTTGTGCGATTGTGATTGTACGATTGTGAATGTACGATTGTGATTGTATGATTGTGATTGTATGAATATGATTGTATGATTGTGATTGCATGATTGTGATTGTATGATTGTGATTGTATGATTGTGATTGTATGATTGTGATTGTATGATTGTGATTGAATGATTGTGATTGTATGATTGTGATTGTCTGATTGTGGTTGTGCGATTGTGATTGTACGATTGTGATTGTACGATTGTGATTGTATGATCGTGATTGTATGATTATGATTGTATGATTGTGATTGTATGATTGTGACTGTATGATTGTATTTGGGAGATTGTATTTGGGAGATTGTAATTGTATGATTGCGATTGTATGATTATGATTGTATGATTGTGATTGTATGATTATGATTGTATGCTTGTGATTGTATGATTGCGATTGTATGATTGTGATTGTATGATTATGATTGTATTTTTGTGATTGCATGATTGTGATTGTATGATTGTGATTGTATGATTGTGATTGTATGATTGTGATTGCATGATTGTGATTGTATGAGTGTGATTGTCTGATTGTGGTTGTGCGATTCTGATTGTACGATTGTGAGTGTACGATTGTGATTGTATGATTGTGATTGTATGAATATGATTGTATGATTGTGATTGCATGATTGTGATTGTATGATTGTATTTGGGGGATTGTATTTGGGATATTGTAATTGTATGATTGCGATTGTATGATTGTGATTGTATGATTGCGATAGTATGATTGTGATTGTATGAATGTGATTGTATGATTGTGATGTATGATTGTAATTGTATGATTATGATTGTATGATTGTGATTGTATGATTGTGATTGTATGATTGTGATTGTATGATTGTGAATGTATGATTGTGATTGTATGATTGTGATTGTATGATTGCGATAGTACGATTGTGATTGTATGAATGTGATTGTATGATTGTGATGTATGATTGTAATTGTATGATTATGATTGTATGATTGTGATTGTATGATTGTGATTGTTTGATTGTATTTGGGAGATTGTATTTGGGCGATTGTATTTGGGAGATTGTACTTGTATGATTGTGATTCTATGATTATGATTGTATGATTGTGATTGTATGATTGTGATTGTATGATTGTGATTGTATGATTGTGATCGTATGAATATGATTGTATGATTGTGATTGCATGATTGTGATTGTATGATTGTATTTGGGGGATTGTATTTGGGATATTGTAATTGTATGATTGCGATTGTATGATTGTGATTGTATGATTACGATAGTATGATTGTGATTGTATGAATGTGATTGTATGATTGTGATGTATGATTGTAATTGTATGATTATGATTGTATGATTGTGATTGTATGATTGTGATTGTATGATTGTGATTGTACGATTGTGAATGTACGATTGTGATTGTATGATTGTGATTGTATGAATATGATTGTATGATTGTGATTGCATGATTGTGATTGTATGATTGTGATTGTATGATTGTGATTGTATGATTGTATTTGGGAGTTTGTATTTGGGATATTGTAATTGTATGATTGCGATGGTATGATTGTGATTGTATTGTTGTGATTGTATGATTGTGATTGTATGGTTGTGATTGTATGATTGCGATTGTATGATTGTGATTGTATGATTGTGATTGTATGATTGTGATTGCATGATTGTGATTGTATGATTGTGATTGCATGATTTTGATTGTATGATTGTGATTGTATGATTGTGATTGTATGATTGTGATTGTATGATTGTGATTGTATGATTGTGATTGTATGATTGCGATAGTACGATTGTGATTGTATGAATGTGATTGTATGATTGTGATGTATGATTGTAATTGTATGATTATGATTGTATGATTGTGATTGTATGATTGTGATTGTTTGATTGTATTTGGGAGATTGTATTTGGGCGATTGTATTTGGGAGATTGTACTTGTATGATTGTGATTCTATGATTATGATTGTATGATTGTGATTGTATAATTGTGATTGTATGATTGTGATTGTATGATTGTGATCGTATGATTGTATTTGGGAGATTGTATTTGGGAGATTGTAATTGTATGATTGCGATTGTATGATTGTGATTGCATGATTTTGAATGTATGATTGTGATTGTATGATTGTGATTGCATGATTGTGATTGTATGATTGTGATTGCATGATTTTGAATGTATGATTGTGATTGCATGATTGTGATTGTATGATTGTGATTGTATGATTGTGATTGTATGATTGTATTTGGGAGAATGTATTTGGGAGATTGTATTTGGGAGATTGTATTTGGGAGATTGTTATTGTATGATTGTGATTGTATGATTGTGATTGTATGACTGTGATTGTATGATTGTGATTGTATGATTGTGATTGTATGATTGTGATTGTATGATTGTGATTGTATGATTGTGATTGTATGATTGTGATTGTATGAGTATGGTTGTCTGATTGTGGTTGTGCGATTGTGATTGTACGATTGTGAATGTACGATTGTGATTGTATGATTGTGATTGTATGAATATGATTGTATGAATGTGATTGCATGATTGTGATTGTATGATTGTGATTGTATGATTGTGATTGTATGATTGTATTTGGGAGTTTGTATTTGGGATATTGTAATTGTATGATTGCGATTGTATGATTGTGATTGTATGATTGTGATGTATGATTGTAATTGTATGATTATGATTGTATGATTGTGATTGCATGATTGTGATTGTATGATTGTGATTGCATGATTTTGAATGTATGATTGTGATTGCATGATTGTGATTGTATGATTGTGATTGTATGATTGTGATTGTATGATTGTGATTGTATGATTGTGATTGTATGATTGTGATTGTCTGATTGTGGTTGTGCGATTGTGATTGTACGATTGTGATTGTACGATTGTGATTGTATGATTGTGATTGTATGATTATGATTGTATGATTGTGATTGCATGATTGTGATTGTATGTTTGTGATTGCATGATTTTGAATGTATGATTGTGATTGCATGATTGTGATTGGATGATTGTGATTGTATGATTGTGATTGTATGATTGTGATAGTATGATTGCGATTGTATGATTGTGATTGTATGATTGTGATTGTATGATTGTGATTGTATGATTATAATTGTATGATTGTGATTGTATGATTGTGATTGTATGATTGTATTTGGGAGATTGTATTTGGGAGATTGTAATTGTATGATTGCGATTGTATGATTGTGATTGTATGATTGTGATGTATGATTGTAATTGTATGATTATGATTGTATGATTGTGATTGTATGATTATGATTGTATGATTGTGATTGTATGATTGCGATTGTATGATTGTGATTGTATGATTATGATTGTATTTTTGTGATTGCATGATTGTGATTGTATGATTGTGATTGTATGATTGTGGTTGTATGATTGTGATTGCATGATTGTGATTGTATGAGTGTGATTGTCTGATTGTGGTTGTGCGATTGTGATTGTACGATTGTGAATGTACGATTGTGATTGTATGATTGTGATTGTATGAATATGATTGTATGATTGTGATTGCATGATTGTGATTGTATGATTGTATTTGGGAGATTGTATTTGGGATATTGTAATTGTATGATTGCGATTGTATGATTGTGATTGTATGATTGCGATAGTATGATTGTGATTGTATGAATGTGATTGTATGATTGTGATGTATGATTGTAATTGTATGATTATGATTGTATGATTGTGATTGTATGATTGAGATTGTATGACTGTGATTGTATGCTTGCGATTGTATGATTGTGATTGTATGATTGTGATTGTATGATTGTATTTGGGAGATTGTATTTGGGAGATTGTAAGTGTATGATTGCGATTGTATGATTGTGATTGTATGATTGTGACGTATGATTGTAATTGTATGATTATGATTGTATGATTGTGATTGTATGATTGAGATTGTATGATTGTGATTGTATGCTTGCGATTGTATGATTGTGATTGTATGATTGTGATTGTATGATTGTGATTGTATGATTGTGATTGTCTGATTGTGATTGTATGATTGTGACTGTATGATTGTGATTGTATGATTGTGATTGTATGATTGTGATTGTATGATTGCGATTGTATGATTGTGATTGTATGATTATGATTGTATTTTTGTGATCGCATGATTGTGATTGTATGATTGTGATTGTATGATTGTGATTGTATGATTGTGATTGCATGATTGTGATTGTATGAGTGTGATTGTCTGATTGTGGTTGTGCGATTGTGATTGTACGATTGTGAATGTACGATTGTGATTGTATGATTGTGATTGTATGAATATGATTGCATGATTGTGATTGCATGATTGTGATTGTATGATTTTATTTGGGAGATTGTATTTGGGATATTGTAATTGTATGATTGCGATTGTATGATTGTGATTGTATGATTGCGATAGTATGATTGTGATTGTATGAATGTGATTGTATGATTGTGATGTATGATTGTAATTGTATGATTATGATTGTATGATTGTGATTGTATGATTGAGATTGTATGACTGTGATTGTATGCTTGCGATTGTATGATTGTGATTGTATGATTGTGATTGTATGATTGTATTTGGGAGATTGTATTTGGGAGATTGTAAGTGTATGATTGCGATTGTATGATTGTGATTGTATGATTGTGATGTATGATTGTAATTGTATGATTATGATTGTATGATTGTGATTGTATGATTGAGATTGTATGATTGTGATTGTATGCTTGCGATTGTATGATTGTGATTGTATGATTGTGATTGTATGATTGTGATTGTATGATTGTGATTGTCTGATTGTGATTGTATGATTGTGATTGTATGATTGTGATTGTATGATTGTGATTGTATGATTGTGAAAGTATGATTGTGATTGTATGATTGTGATTGTATGATTGTGATTGTATGATTGTGATTGTATGATTGTATTTGGGAGATTGTATTTGGGAGATTGTAATTGTATGATTGCGATTGTATGATTGTGATTGTATGATTGTGATGTATGATTGTAATTGTATGATTATGATTGTATGATTGTGATTGTATGATTGAGATTGTATGATTGTGATTGTATGCTTGCGATTGTATGATTGTGATTGTATGATTGTGATTGTATGATTGTGATTGTATGATTGTGATTGTCTGATTGTGATTGTATGATTGTGATTGTATGATTGTGATTGTATGATTGTGATTGTATGATTGTGAAAGTATGATTGTGATTGTATGATTGTGATTGTATGATTGTGATTGTATGATTGTGATTGAATGATTGTATTTGGGAGATTGTATTTGGGAGATTGTAATTGTATGATTGCGATTGTATGATTGTGATTGTATGATTGTGATGTATGATTGTAATTGTATGATTATGATTGTATGATTGTGATTGTATGATTGAGATTGTATGATTGTGATTGTATGCTTGCGATTGTATGATTGTGATTGTATGATTGTGATTGTATGATTGTGATTGTATGATTGTGATTGTATGATTGTGATTGTCTGATTGTGATTGTATGATTGTGATTGTATGATTGTGATTGTATGATTGTGATTGTATGATTGTGAAAGTATGATTGTGATTGTATGATTGTGATTGTATGATTGTGATTGTATGATTGTGATTGTATGAGTATGGTTGTCTGATTGTGGTTGTGCCATTGTGATTGTACGATTGTGAATGTACGATTGTGATTGTATGATTGTGATTGTATGAATATGATTGTATGATTGTGATTGCATGATTGTGATTGTATGATTGTGATTGTATGATTGTGATTGCATGATTGTGATTGTATGATTGTGATTGTATGATTGTAATTGTATGAATGTCATTGTATGATTGTGATTGTATGATTGTGATTGTATGATTGTGATTGTATGATTATGATTGTATGATTGTGATTGCATGATTGTGATTGTATGATTGTGACTGCATGATTTTGAATGTACGATTGTGATTGCATGATTGTGATTGTATGATTGTGATTGTATGATTGTGATTGTATGATTGTGATTGTATGATTGTATTTGGGATATTGTATTTGGGAGATTGTATTTGGGAGATTGTATTTGGGAGATTGTATTTGGGAGATTGTATTTGGGAGATTGTTATTGTATGATTGCGATTGTATGATTGTGATTGTGTGATTGCGATTGTATGATTGCGATTGTATGATTGTGATGTATGATTGTAATTGTATGATTATGATTGTATGATTGTGATTGTATGATTGAGATTGTATGATTGAGATTGTATGAATGTGATTGTATGCTTGCGATTGTATGATTGTGATTGTATGATTGTGATTGTATGATTGTGATTGTATGATTGTGATTGCATGATTTTGAATGTATGATTGTGATTGTATGATTGTGATTGTATGATTGTGACTGTATGATTGTATTTGGGAGATTGTATTTGGGAGATTGTAATTGTATGATTGCGATTGTATGATTGTGATTGTATGATTGTGATGTATGATTGTAATTGTATGATTATGATTGTGTGATTGTGATTGCATGATTGTGATTGGATGATTGTGATTGTATGATTGTGATTGTATGATTGTGATAGTATGATTGCGATTGTATGATTGTGATTGTATGATTGTGATTGTATGATTGTGATTGTATGATTGTGATTGTATGAGTATGGTTGTCTGATTGTGGTTGTGCGATTGTGATTGTACGATTGTGAATGTACGATTGTGATTGTATGATTGTGATTGTATGAATATGATTGTATGATTGTGATTGCATGATTGTGATTGTATGATTGTGATTGTATGATTGTGATTGTATGATTGTGATTGTATGATTGTGATTGAATGATTGTGATTGTATGATTGTGATTGTCTGATTGTGGTTGTGCGATTGTGATTGTACGATTGTGATTGTACGATTGTGATTGTATGATCGTGATTGTATGATTATGATTGTATGATTGTGATTGTATGATTGTGACTGTATGATTGTATTTGGGAGATTGTATTTGGGAGATTGTAATTGTATGATTGCGATTGTATGATTATGATTGTATGATTGTGATTGTATGATTATGATTGTATGCTTGTGATTGTATGATTGCGATTGTATGATTGTGATTGTATGATTATGATTGTATTTTTGTGATTGCATGATTGTGATTGTATGATTGTGATTGTATGATTGTGATTGTATGATTGTGATTGCATGATTGTGATTGTATGAGTGTGATTGTCTGATTGTGGTTGTGCGATTCTGATTGTACGATTGTGAGTGTACGATTGTGATTGTATGATTGTGATTGTATGAATATGATTGTATGATTGTGATTGCATGATTGTGATTGTATGATTGTATTTGGGGGATTGTATTTGGGATATTGTAATTGTATGATTGCGATTGTATGATTGTGATTGTATGATTGCGATAGTATGATTGTGATTGTATGAATGTGATTGTATGATTGTGATGTATGATTGTAATTGTATGATTATGATTGTATGATTGTGATTGTATGATTGTGATTGTATGATTGTGATTGTATGATTGTGAAAGTATGATTGTGATTGTATGATTGTGATTGTATGATTGCGATAGTACGATTGTGATTGCATGAATGTGATTGTATGATTGTGATGTATGATTGTAATTGTATGATTATGATTGTATGATTGTGATTGTATGATTGTGATTGTTTGATTGTATTTGGGAGATTGTATTTGGGCGATTGCATTTGGGAGATTGTACTTGTATGATTGTGATTCTATGATTATGATTGTATGATTGTGATTGCATGATTGTGATTGTATGATTGTGATTGTATGATTGTGATTGTATGATTGTATTTGGGAGTTTGTATTTGGGATATTGTAATTGTATGATTGCGATGGTATGATTGTGATTGTATTGTTGTGATTGTATGATTGTGATTGTATGGTTGTGATTGTATGATTGCGATTGTATGATTGTGATTGTATGATTGTGATTGTATGATTGTGATTGCATGATTGTGATTGTATGATTGTGATTGCATGATTTTGATTGTATGATTGTGATTGTATGATTGTGATTGTATGATTGTGATTGTATGATTGTGATTGTATGATTGTGATTGTATGATTGCGATAGTACGATTGTGATTGTATGAATGTGATTGTATGATTGTGATGTATGATTGTAATTGTATGATTATGATTGTATGATTGTGATTGTATGATTGTGATTGTTTGATTGTATTTGGGAGATTGTATTTGGGCGATTGTATTTGGGAGATTGTACTTGTATGATTGTGATTCTATGATTATGATTGTATGATTGTGATTGTATGATTGTGATTGTATGATTGTGATTGTATGATTGTGATCGTATGATTGTAATTGGGAGATTGTATTTGGGAGATTGTAATTGTATGATTGCGATTGTATGATTGTGATTGCATGATTTTGAATGTATGATTGTGATTGTATGATTGTGATTGCATGATTGTGATTGTATGTTTGTGATTGCATGGTTTTGAATGTATGATTGTGATTGTATGATTGTGATTGTATGATTGTGATTGTATGATTGTGATTGTATGATTGTGATTGTATGATTATGATTGTATGATTGTGATTGCATGATTGTGATTGTATGATTGTGATTGCATGATATTGAATGTATGATTGTGATTGCATGATTGTGATTGTATGATTGTGATTGTATGATTGTGATTGTATGATTGTATTTGGGAGATTGTATTTGGGAGATTGTATTTGGGAGATTGTATTTGGGAGATTGTTATTGTATGATTGTGATTGTATGATTGTGATTGTATGACTGTGATTGTATGATTGTGATTGTATGATTGTGATTGTATGATTGTGATTGTATGATTGTGATTGTATGATTGTGATTGTATGAGTATGGTTGTCTGATTGTGGTTGTGCGATTGTGATTGTACGATTGTGAATGTACGATTGTGATTGTATGATTGTGATTGTATGAATATGATTGTATGAATGTGATTGCATGATTGTGATTGTATGATTGTGATTGTATGATTGTGATTGTATGATTGTATTTGGGAGTTTGTATTTGGGATATTGTAATTGTATGATTGCGATTGTATGATTGTGATTGTATGATTGTGATGTATGATTGTAATTGTATGATTATGATTGTATGATTGTGATTGCATGATTGTGATTGTATGATTGTGATTGCATGATTTTGAATGTATGATTGTGATTGCATGATTGTGATTGTATGATTGTGATTGTATGATTGTGATTGTATGATTGTGATTGTATGATTGTGATTGTATGATTGTGATTGTCTGATTGTGGTTGTGCGATTGTGATTGTACGATTGTGATTGTACGATTGTGATTGTATGATTGTGATTGTATGATTATGATTGTATGATTGTGATTGCATGATTGTGATTGTATGTTTGTGATTGCATGATTTTGAATGTATGATTGTGATTGCATGATTGTGATTGGATGATTGTGATTGTATGATTGTGATTGTATGATTGTGATAGTATGATTGCGATTGTATGATTGTGATTGTATGATTGTGATTGTATGATTGTATTTGGGAGATTGTATTTGGGAGATTGTAATTGTATGATTGCGATTGTATGATTGTGATTGTATGATTGTGATGTATGATTGTAATTGTATGATTATGATTGTATGATTGTGATTGTATGATTATGATTGTATGATTGTGATTGTATGATTGCGATTGTATGATTGTGATTGTATGATTATGATTGTATTTTTGTGATTGCATGATTGTGATTGTATGATTGTGATTGTATGATTGTGATTGTATGATTGTGATTGTATGATTGTGATTGTATGATTGTGAAAGTATGATTGTGATTGTATGATTGTGATTGTATGATTGTGATTGTATGATTGTGATTGTATGATTGTATTTGGGAGATTGTATTTGGGAGATTGTAATTGTATGATTGCGATTGTATGATTGTGATTGTATGATTGTGATGTATGATTGTAATTGTATGATTATGATTGTATGATTGTGATTGTATGATTGAGATTGTATGATTGTGATTGTATGCTTGCGATTGTATGATTGTGATTGTATGATTGTGATTGTATGATTGTGATTGTATGATTGTGATTGTCTGATTGTGATTGTATGATTGTGATTGTATGATTGTGATTGTATGATTGTGATTGTATGATTGTGAAAGTATGATTGTGATTGTATGATTGTGATTGTATGATTGTGATTGTATGATTGTGATTGAATGATTGTATTTGGGAGATTGTATTTGGGAGATTGTAATTGTATGATTGCGATTGTATGATTGTGATTGTATGATTGTGATGTATGATTGTAATTGTATGATTATGATTGTATGATTGTGATTGTATGATTGAGATTGTATGATTGTGATTGTATGCTTGCGATTGTATGATTGTGATTGTATGATTGTGATTGTATGATTGTGATTGTATGATTGTGATTGTATGATTGTGATTGTCTGATTGTGATTGTATGATTGTGATTGTATGATTGTGATTGTATGATTGTGATTGTATGATTGTGAAAGTATGATTGTGATTGTATGATTGTGATTGTATGATTGTGATTGTATGATTGTGATTGTATGAGTATGGTTGTCTGATTGTGGTTGTGCCATTGTGATTGTACGATTGTGAATGTACGATTGTGATTGTATGATTGTGATTGTATGAATATGATTGTATGATTGTGATTGCATGATTGTGATTGTATGATTGTGATTGTATGATTGTGATTGCATGATTGCGATTGTATGATTGTGATTGTATGATTGTAATTGTATGAATGTCATTGTATGATTGTGATTGTATGATTGTGATTGTATGATTGTGATTGTATGATTATGATTGTATGATTGTGATTGCATGATTGTGATTGTATGATTGTGACTGCATGATTTTGAATGTACGATTGTGATTGCATGATTGTGATTGTATGATTGTGGTTGTATGATTGTATTTGGGATATTGTATTTGGGAGATTGTATTTGGGAGATTGTATTTGGGAGATTGTATTTGGGAGATTGTTATTGTATGATTGCGATTGTATGATTGTGATTGTGTGATTGCGATTGTATGATTGCGATTGTATGATTGTGATGTATGATTGTAATTGTATGATTATGATTGTATGATTGTGATTGTATGATTGAGATTGTATGATTGAGATTGTATGAATGTGATTGTATGCTTGCGATTGTATGATTGTGATTGTATGATTGTGATTGTATGATTGTGATTGTATGATTGTGATTGCATGATTTTGAATGTATGATTGTGATTGTATGATTGTGATTGTATGATTGTGACTGTATGATTGTATTTGGGAGATTGTATTTGGGAGATTGTAATTGTATGATTGCGATTGTATGATTGTGATTGTATGATTGTGATGTATGATTGTAATTGTATGATTATGATTGTGTGATTGTGATTGCATGATTGTGATTGGATGATTGTGATTGTATGATTGTGATTGTATGATTGTGATAGTATGATTGCGATTGTATGATTGCGATTGTATGATTGTGATTGTATGATTGTGATTGTATGATTGTGATTGTATGAGTATGGTTGTCTGATTGTGGTTGTGCGATTGTGATTGTACGATTGTGAATGTACGATTGTGATTGTATGATTGTGATTGTATGAATATGATTGTATGATTGTGATTGCATGATTGTGATTGTATGATTGTGATTGTATGATTGTGATTGTATGATTGTGATTGTATGATTGTGATTGAATGATTGTGATTGTATGATTGTGATTGTCTGATTGTGGTTGTGCGATTGTGATTGTACGATTGTGATTGTACGATTGTGATTGTATGATCGTGATTGTATGATTATGATTGTATGATTGTGATTGTATGATTGTGACTGTATGATTGTATTTGGGAGATTGTATTTGGGAGATTGTAATTGTATGATTGCGATTGTATGATTATGATTGTATGATTGTGATTGTATGATTATGATTGTATGCTTGTGATTGTATGATTGCGATTGTATGATTGTGATTGTATGATTATGATTGTATTTTTGTGATTGCATGATTGTGATTGTATGATTGTGATTGTATGATTGTGATTGTATGATTGTGATTGCATGATTGTGATTGTATGAGTGTGATTGTCTGATTGTGGTTGTGCGATTCTGATTGTACGATTGTGAGTGTACGATTGTGATTGTATGATTGTGATTGTATGAATATGATTGTATGATTGTGATTGCATGATTGTGATTGTATGATTGTATTTGGGCGATTGTATTTGGGATATTGTAATTGTATGATTGCGATTGTATGATTGTGATTGTATGATTGCGATAGTATGATTGTGATTGTATGAATGTGATTGTATGATTGTGATGTATGATTGTAATTGTATGATTATGATTGTATGATTGTGATTGTATGATTGTGATTGTATGATTGTGATTGTATGATTGTGAAAGTATGATTGTGATTGTATGATTGTGATTGTATGATTGCGATAGTACGATTGTGATTGTATGAATGTGATTGTATGATTGTGATGTATGATTGTAATTGTATGATTATGATTGTATGATTGTGATTGTATGATTGTGATTGTTTGATTGTATTTGGGAGATTGTATTTGGGCGATTGTATTTGGGAGATTGTACTTGTATGATTGTGATTCTATGATTATGATTGTATGATTGTGATTGCATGATTGTGATTGTATGATTGTGATTGTATGATTGTGATTGTATGATTGTGATTGCATGATTGTGATTGTATGATTGTGATTGCATGATTTTGATTGTATGATTGTGATTGTATGATTGTGATTGTATGATTGTGATTGTATGATTGTGATTGTATGATTGTGATCGTATGATTGTATTTGGGAGATTGTATTTGGGAGATTGTAATTGTATGATTGCGATTGTATGATTGTGATTGCATGATTTTGAATGTATGATTGTGATTGTATGATTGTGATTGCATGATTGTGATTGTATGATTGTGATTGCATGGTTTTGAATGTATGATTGTGATTGTATGATTGTGATTGTATGATTGTGATTGTATGATTGTGATTGTATGATTGTGATTGTATGATTGTGATTGTATGATTATGATTGTATGATTGTGATTGCATGATTGTGATTGTATGATTGTGATTGCATGATTTTGAATGTATGATTGTGATTGCATGATTGTGATTGTATGATTGTGATTGTATGATTGTGATTGTATGATTGTATTTGGGAGATTGTATTTGGGAGATTGTATTTGGGAGATTGTATTTGGGAGATTGTTATTGTATGATTGTGATTGTATGATTGTGATTGTATGACTGTGATTGTATGATTGTGATTGTATGATTGTGATTGTATGATTGTGATTGTATGATTGTGATTGTATGATTGTGATTGTATGAGTATGGTTGTCTGATTGTGGTTGTGCGATTGTGATTGTACGATTGTGAATGTACGATTGTGATTGTATGATTGTGATTGTATGAATATGATTGTATGAATGTGATTGCATGATTGTGATTGTATGATTGTGATTGTATGATTGTGATTGTATGATTGTATTTGGGAGTTTGTATTTGGGATATTGTAATTGTATGATTGCGATTGTATGATTGTGATTGTATGATTGTGATGTATGATTGTAATTGTATGATTATGATTGTATGATTGTGATTGCATGATTGTGATTGTATGATTGTGATTGCATGATTTTGAATGTATGATTTTGATTGCATGATTGTGATTGTATGATTGTGATTGTATGATTGTGATTGTATGATTGTGATTGTATGATTGTGATTGTATGATTGTGATTGTCTGATTGTGGTTGTGCGATTGTGATTGTACGATTGTGATTGTACGATTGTGATTGTATGATTGTGATTGTATGATTATGATTGTATGATTGTGATTGCATGATTGTGATTGTATGTTTGTGATTGCATGATTTTGAATGTATGATTGTGATTGCATGATTGTGATTGGATGATTGTGATTGTATGATTGTGATTGTATGATTGTGATAGTATGATTGCGATTGTATGATTGTGATTGTATGATTGTGATTGTATGATTGTATTTGGGAGATTGTATTTGGGAGATTGTAATTGTATGATTGCGATTGTATGATTGTGATTGTATGATTGTGATGTATGATTGTAATTGTATGATTATGATTGTATGATTGTGATTGTATGATTATGATTGTATGATTGTGATTGTATGATTGCGATTGTATGATTGTGATTGTATGATTATGATTGTATTTTTGTGATTGCATGATTGTGATTGTATGATTGTGATTGTATGATTGTGATTGTATGATTGTGATTGCATGATTGTGATTGTATGAGTGTGATTGTCTGATTGTGGTTGTGCGATTGTGATTGTACGATTGTGAATGTACGATTGTGATTGTATGATTGTGATTGTATGAATATGATTGTATGATTGTGATTGCATGATTGTGATTGTATGATTGTATTTGGGAGATTGTATTTGGGATATTGTAATTGTATGATTGCGATTGTATGATTGTGATTGTATGATTGCGATAGTATGATTGTGATTGTATGAATGTGATTGTATGATTGTGATGTATGATTGTAATTGTATGATTATGATTGTATGATTGTGATTGTATGATTGAGATTGTATGACTGTGATTGTATGCTTGCGATTGTATGATTGTGATTGTATGATTGTATTTGGGAGATTGTATTTGGGAGATTGTAAGTGTATGATTGCGATTGTATGATTGTGATTGTATGATTGTGATGTATGATTGTAATTGTATGATTATGATTGTATGATTGTGATTGTATGATTGAGATTGTATGATTGTGATTGTATGCTTGCGATTGTATGATTGTGATTGTATGATTGTGATTGTATGATTGTGATTGTATGATTGTGATTGTCTGATTGTGATTGTATGATTGTGACTGTATGATTGTGATTGTATGATTGTGATTGTATGATTGTGATTGTATGATTGCGATTGTATGATTGTGATTGTATGATTATGATTGTATTTTTGTGATTGCATGATTGTGATTGTATGATTGTGATTGTATGATTGTGATTGTATGATTGTGATTGCACGATTGTGATTGTATGAGTGTGATTGTCTGATTGTGGTTGTGCGATTGTGATTGTACGATTGTGAATGTACGATTGTGATTGTATGATTGTGATTGTATGAATATGATTGCATGATTGTGATTGCATGATTGTGATTGTATGATTTTATTTGGGAGATTGTATTTGGGATATTGTAATTGTATGATTGCGATTGTATGATTGTGATTGTATGATTGCGATAGTATGATTGTGATTGTATGAATGTGATTGTATGATTGTGATGTATGATTGTAATTGTATGATTATGATTGTATGATTGTGATTGTATGATTGAGATTGTATGACTGTGATTGTATGCTTGCGATTGTATGATTGTGATTGTATGATTGTGATTGTATGATTGTATTTGGGAGATTGTATTTGGGAGATTGTAAGTGTATGATTGCGATTGTATGATTGTGATTGTATGATTGTGATGTATGATTGTAATTGTATGATTATGATTGTATGATTGTGATTGTATGATTGAGATTGTATGATTGTGATTGTATGCTTGCGATTGTATGATTGTGATTGTATGATTGTGATTGTATGATTGTGATTGTATGATTGTGATTGTCTGATTGTGATTGTATGATTGTGATTGTATGATTGTGATTGTATGATTGTGATTGTATGATTGTGAAAGTATGATTGTGATTGTATGATTGTGATTGTATGATTGTGATTGTATGATTGTGATTGTATGATTGTATTTGGGAGATTGTATTTGGGAGATTGTAATTGTATGATTGCGATTGTATGATTGTGATTGTATGATTGTGATGTATGATTGTAATTGTATGATTATGATTGTATGATTGTGATTGTATGATTGAGATTGTATGATTGTGATTGTATGCTTGCGATTGTATGATTGTGATTGTATGATTGTGATTGTATGATTGTGATTGTATGATTGTGATTGTATGATTGTGATTGTCTGATTGTGATTGTATGATTGTGATTGTATGATTGTGATTGTATGATTGTGATTGTATGATTGTGAAAGTATGATTGTGATTGTATGATTGTGATTGTATGATTGTGATTGTATGATTGTGATTGTATGATTGTGATTGAATGATTGTATTTGGGAGATTGTATTTGGGAGATTGTAATTGTATGATTGCGATTGTATGATTGTGATTGTATGATTGTGATGTATGATTGTAATTGTATGATTATGATTGTATGATTGTGATTGTATGATTGAGATTGTATGATTGTGATTGTATGCTTGCGATTGTATGATTGTGATTGTATGATTGTGATTGTATGATTGTGATTGTATGATTGTGATTGTATGATTGTGATTGTATGATTGTGATTGTATGATTGTGATTGTATGATTGTGATTGTATGATTGTGATTGTATGATTGTGATTGTATGATTGTGATTGTATGATTGTGATTGTATGATTGTGATTGTCTGATTGTGATTGTATGATTGTGATTGTATGATTGTGATTGTATGATTGTGATTGTATGATTGTGAAAGTATGATTGTGATTGTATGATTGTGATTGTATGATTGTGATTGTATGATTGTGAAAGTATGATTGTGATTGTATGATTGTGATTGTATGATTGTGATTGTATGATTGTGATTGTATGATTGTATTTGGGAGATTGTATTTGGGTGATTGTAATTGTATGATTGCGATTGTATGATTGTGATTGTATGATTGTGATGTATGATTGTAATTGTATGATTATGATTGTATGATTGTGATTGTATGATTGAGATTGTATGATTGTGATGTATGATTGTAATTGTATGATTATGATTGTATGATTGTGATTGTATGATTGTGATTGTATGATTGTGATTGTCTGATTGTGATTGTATGATTGTGATTGTATGATTGTGATTGTATGATTGTGATTGTATGATTGTGAAAGTATGATTGTGATTGTATGATTGTGATTGTATGATTGTGATTGTATGATTGTGATTGTATGATTGTGATTGTATGATTGTGATTGTATGATTGTGATTGTATGATTGTATTTGGGAGATTGTATTTGGGAGATTGTAATTGTATGATTGCGATTGTATGATTGTGATTGTATGATTGTGATGTATGATTGTAATTGTATGATTATGATTGTATGATTGTGATTGTATGATTGAGATTGTATGATTGTGATTGTATGCTTGCGATTGTATGATTGTGATTGTATGATTGTGATTGTATGATTGTGATTGTATGATTGTGATTGTATGATTGTGATTGTATGATTGTGATTGTATGATTGTGATTGTATGATTGTGATTGTATGATTGTGATTGTATGATTGTGATTGTATGATTGTGATTGTATGATTGTGATTGTATGATTGTGATTGTATGATTGTGATTGTATGATTGTGATTGTATGATTGTGATTGTATGATTGTGATTGTATGAGTATGGTTGTCTGATTGTGGTTGTGCGATTGTGATTGTACGATTGTGAATGTACGATTGTGATTGTATGATTGTGATTGTATGAATATGATTGTATGATTGTGATTGCATGATTGTGATTGTATGATTGTGATTGTATGATTGTGATTGTATGATTGTATTTGGGAGTTTGTATTTGGGATATTGTGATTGTATGATTGTGATTGTATGATTGTGATTGTATGATTGTGATTGTCTGATTGTGATTGTATGATTGTGATTGTATGATTGTGATTGTATGATTGTGATTGTATGATTGTGAAAGTATGATTGTGATTGTATGATTGTGATTGTATGATTGTGATTGTATGATTGTGATTGTATGAGTATGGTTGTCTGATTGTGGTTGTGCGATTGTGATTGTACGATTGTGAATGTACGATTGTGATTGTATGATTGTGATTGTATGAATATGATTGTATGATTGTGATTGCATGATTGTGATTGTATGATTGTGATTGCATGATTGTGATTGTATGATTGTGATTGTATGATTGTGATTGTATGAATGTGATTGTATGATTGTGATTGTATGATTGTGATTGTATGATTGTGATTGTATGATTATGATTGTATGATTGTGATTGCATGATTGTGATTGTATGATTGTGACTGCATGATTTTGAATGTACGATTGTGATTGCATGATTGTGATTGTATGATTGTGATTGTATGATTGTGATTGTATGATTGTATTTGGGAGATTGTATTTGGGAGATTGTATTTGGGAGATTGTTATTGTATGATTGCGATTGTATGATTGTGATTGTGTGATTGCGATTGTATGATTGCGATTGTATGATTGTGATGTATGATTGTAATTGTATGATTATGATTGTATGATTGTGATTGTATGATTGAGATTGTATGATTGAGATTGTATGAATGTGATTGTATGCTTGCGATTGTATGATTGTGATTGTATGATTGTGATTGTATGATTGTGATTGTATGATTGTGATTGCATGATTTTGAATGTATGATTGTGATTGTATGATTGTGATTGTATGATTGTGACTGTATGATTGTATTTGGGAGATTGTATTTGGGAGATTGTAATTGTATGATTGCGATTGTATGATTGTGATTGTATGATTGTGATGTATGATTGTAATTGTATGATTATGATTGTATGATTGTGATTGTATGATTATGATTGTATGATTGTGATTGTATGATTGCGATTGTATGATTGTGATTGTATGATTATGATTGTATTTTTGTGATTGCATGATTGTGATTGTATGATTGTGATTGTATGATTGTGATTGTATGATTGTGATTGTATGAGTATGGTTGTCTGATTGTGGTTGTGCGATTGTGATTGTACGATTGTGAATGTACGATTGTGATTGTATGATTGTGATTGTATGAATATGATTGTATGAATGTGATTGCATGATTGTGATTGTATGATTGTGATTGTATGATTGTGATTGTATGATTGTATTTGGGAGTTTGTATTTGGGATATTGTAATTGTATGATTGCGATTGTATGATTGTGATTGTATGATTGTGATGTATGATTGTAATTGTATGATTATGATTGTATGATTGTGATTGCATGATTGTGATGGTATGATTGTGATTGCATGATTTTGAATGTATGATTGTGATTGCATGATTGTGATTGTATGATTGTGATTGTATGATTGTGATTGTATGATTGTGATTGTATGATTGTGATTGTATGATTGTGATTGTCTGATTGTGGTTGTGCGATTGTGATTGTACGATTGTGATTGTACGATTGTGATTGTATGATTGTGATTGTATGATTATGATTGTATGATTGTGATTGCATGATTGTGATTGTATGTTTGTGATTGCATGATTTTGAATGTATGATTGTGATTGCATGATTGTGATTGGATGATTGTGATTGTATGATTGTGATTGTATGATTGTGATAGTATGATTGCGATTGTATGATTGTGATTGTATGATTGTGATTGTATGATTGTGATTGTATGATTATAATTGTATGATTGTGATTGTATGATTGTGATTGTATGATTGTATTTGGGAGATTGTATTTGGGAGATTGTAATTGTATGATTGCGATTGTATGATTGTGATTGTATGATTGTGATGTATGATTGTAATTGTATGATTATGATTGTATGATTGTGATTGTATGATTATGATTGTATGATTGTGATTGTATGATTGCGATTGTATGATTGTGATTGTATGATTATGATTGTATTTTTGTGATTGCATGATTGTGATTGTATGATTGTGATTGTATGATTGTGATTGTATGATTGTGATTGCATGATTGTGATTGTATGAGTGTGATTGTCTGATTGTGGTTGTGCGATTGTGATTGTACGATTGTGAATGTACGATTGTGATTGTATGATTGTGATTGTATGAATATGATTGTATGATTGTGATTGCATGATTGTGATTGTATGATTGTATTTGGGAGATTGTATTTGGGATATTGTAATTGTATGATTGCGATTGTATGATTGTGATTGTATGATTGCGATAGTATGATTGTGATTGTATGAATGTGATTGTATGATTGTGATGTATGATTGTAATTGTATGATTATGATTGTATGATTGTGATTGTATGATTGAGATTGTATGACTGTGATTGTATGCTTGCGATTGTATGATTGTGATTGTATGATTGTGATTGTATGATTGTATTTGGGAGATTGTATTTGGGAGATTGTAAGTGTATGATTGCGATTGTATGATTGTGATTGTATGATTGTGATGTATGATTGTAATTGTATGATTATGATTGTATGATTGTGATTGTATGATTGAGATTGTATGATTGTGATTGTATGCTTGCGATTGTATGATTGTGATTGTATGATTGTGATTGTATGATTGTGATTGTATGATTGTGATTGTCTGATTGTGATTGTATGATTGTGACTGTATGATTGTGATTGTATGATTGTGATTGTATGATTGTGATTGTATGATTGCGATTGTATGATTGTGATTGTATGATTATGATTGTATTTTTGTGATTGCATGATTGTGATTGTATGATTGTGATTGTATGATTGTGATTGTATGATTGTGATTGCATGATTGTGATTGTATGAGTGTGATTGTCTGATTGTGGTTGTGCGATTGTGATTGTACGATTGTGAATGTACGATTGTGATTGTATGATTGTGATTGTATGAATATGATTGCATGATTGTGATTGCATGATTGTGATTGTATGATTTTATTTGGGAGATTGTATTTGGGATATTGTAATTGTATGATTGCGATTGTATGATTGTGATTGTATGATTGCGATAGTATGATTGTGATTGTATGAATGTGATTGTATGATTGTGATGTATGATTGTAATTGTATGATTATGATTGTATGATTGTGATTGTATGATTGAGATTGTATGACTGTGATTGTATGCTTGCGATTGTATGATTGTGATTGTATGATTGTGATTGTATGATTGTATTTGGGAGATTGTATTTGGGAGATTGTAAGTGTATGATTGCGATTGTATGATTGTGATTGTATGATTGTGATGTATGATTGTAATTGTATGATTATGATTGTATGATTGTGATTGTATGATTGAGATTGTATGATTGTGATTGTATGCTTGCGATTGTATGATTGTGATTGTATGATTGTGATTGTATGATTGTGATTGTATGATTGTGATTGTCTGATTGTGATTGTATGATTGTGATTGTATGATTGTGATTGTATGATTGTGATTGTATGATTGTGAAAGTATGATTGTGATTGTATGATTGTGATTGTATGATTGTGATTGTATGATTGTGATTGTATGATTGTATTTGGGAGATTGTATTTGGGAGATTGTAATTGTATGATTGCGATTGTATGATTGTGATTGTATGATTGTGATGTATGATTGTAATTGTATGATTATGATTGTATGATTGTGATTGTATGATTGAGATTGTATGATTGTGATTGTATGCTTGCGATTGTATGATTGTGATTGTATGATTGTGATTGTATGATTGTGATTGTATGATTGTGATTGTCTGATTGTGATTGTATGATTGTGATTGTATGATTGTGATTGTATGATTGTGATTGTATGATTGTGAAAGTATGATTGTGATTGTATGATTGTGATTGTATGATTGTGATTGTATGATTGTGATTGTATGATTGTGATTGAATGATTGTATTTGGGAGATTGTATTTGGGAGATTCTAATTGTATGATTGCGATTGTATGATTGTGATTGTATGATTGTGATGTATGATTGTAATTGTATGATTATGATTGTATGATTGTGATTGTATGATTGAGATTGTATGATTGTGATTGTATGCTTGCGATTGTATGATTGTGATTGTATGATTGTGATTGTATGATTGTGATTGTATGATTGTGATTGTATGATTGTGATTGTATGATTGTGATTGTATGATTGTGATTGTATGATTGTGATTGTATGATTGTGATTGTATGATTGTGATTGTATGATTGTGATTGTATGATTGTGATTGTATGATTGTGATTGTCTGATTGTGATTGTATGATTGTGATTGTATGATTGTGATTGTATGATTGTGATTGTATGATTGTGAAAGTATGATTGTGATTGTATGATTGTGATTGTATGATTGTGATTGTATGATTGTGAAAGTATGATTGTGATTGTATGATTGTGATTGTATGATTGTGATTGTATGATTGTATTTGGGAGATTGTATTTGGGAGATTGTAATTGTATGATTGCGATTGTATGATTGTGATTGTATGATTGTGATGTATGATTGTAATTGTATGATTATGATTGTATGATTGTGATTGTATGATTGAGATTGTATGATTGTGATTGTATGCTTGCGATTGTATGATTGTGATTGTATGATTGTGATTGTATGATTGTGATTGTATGATTGTGATTGTCTGATTGTGATTGTATGATTGTGATTGTATGATTGTGATTGTATGATTGTGATTGTATGATTGTGAAAGTATGATTGTGATTGTATGATTGTGATTGTATGATTGTGATTGTATGATTGTGATTGTATGATTGTGATTGTATGATTGTGATTGTATGATTGTGATTGTATGATTGTATTTGGGAGATTGTATTTGGGAGATTGTAATTGTATGATTGCGATTGTATGATTGTGATTGTATGATTGTGATGTATGATTGTAATTGTATGATTATGATTGTATGATTGTGATTGTATGATTGAGATTGTATGATTGTGATTGTATGCTTGCGATTGTATGATTGTGATTGTATGATTGTGATTGTATGATTGTGATTGTATGATTGTGATTGTATGATTGTGATTGTATGATTGTGATTGTATGATTGTGATTGTATGATTGTGATTGTATGATTGTGATTGTATGATTGTGATTGTATGATTGTGATGGTATGATTGTGATTGTATGATTGTGATTGTATGATTGTGATTGTATGATTGTGATTGTATGATTGTGATTGTATGAGTATGGTTGTCTGATTGTGGTTGTGCGATTGTGATTGTACGATTGTGAATGTACGATTGTGATTGTATGATTGTGATTGTATGAATATGATTGTATGATTGTGATTGCATGATTGTGATTGTATGATTGTGATTGTATGATTGTGATTGTATGATTGTATTTGGGAGTTTGTATTTGGGATATTGTGATTGTATGATTGTGATTGTATGATTGTGATTGTATGATTGTGATTGTCTGATTGTGATTGTATGATTGTGATTGTATGATTGTGATTGTATGATTGTGATTGTATGATTGTGAAAGTATGATTGTGATTGTATGATTGTGATTGTATGATTGTGATTGTATGATTGTGATTGTATGAGTATGGTTGTCTGATTGTGGTTGTGCGATTGTGATTGTACGATTGTGAATGTACGATTGTGATTGTATGATTGTGATTGTATGAATATGATTGTATGATTGTGATTGCATGATTGTGATTGTATGATTGTGATTGCATGATTGTGATTGTATGATTGTGATTGTATGATTGTGATTGTATGAATGTGATTGTATGATTGTGATTGTATGATTGTGATTGTATGATTGTGATTGTATGATTATGATTGTATGATTGTGATTGCATGATTGTGATTGTATGATTGTGACTGCATGATTTTGAATGTACGATTGTGATTGCATGATTGTGATTGTATGATTGTGATTGTATGATTGTGATTGTATGATTGTATTTGGGAGATTGTATTTGGGAGATTGTATTTGGGAGATTGTTATTGTATGATTGCGATTGTATGATTGTGATTGTGTGATTGCGATTGTATGATTGCGATTGTATGATTGTGATGTATGATTGTAATTGTATGATTATGATTGTATGATTGTGATTGTACGATTGAGATTGTATGATTGAGATTGTATGAATGTGATTGTATGCTTGCGATTGTATGATTGTGATTGTATGATTGTGATTGTATGATTGTGATTGTATGATTGTGATTGCATGATTTTGAATGTATGATTGTGATTGTATGATTGTGATTGTATGATTGTGACTGTATGATTGTATTTGGGAGATTGTATTTGGGAGATTGTAATTGTATGATTGCGATTGTATGATTGTGATTGTATGATTGTGATGTATGATTGTAATTGTATGATTATGATTGTATGATTGTGATTGTATGATTATGATTGTATGATTGTGATTGTATGATTGCGATTGTATGATTGTGATTGTATGATTATGATTGTATTTTTGTGATTGCATGATTGTGATTGTATGATTGTGATTGTATGATTGTGATTGTATGATTGTGATTGTATGAGTGTGATTGTCTGATTGTGGTTGTGCGATTGTGATTGTACGATTGTGAATGTACGATTGTGATTGTATGATTGTGATTGTATGAATATGATTGTATGATTGTGATTGCATGATTGTGATTGTATGATTGTATTTGGGAGATTGTATTTGGGATATTGTAATTGTATGATTGCGATTGTATGATTGTGATTGTATGATTGCGATAGTATGATTGTGATTGTATGAATGTGATTGTATGATTGTGATGTATGATTGTAATTGTATGATAATGATTGTATGATTGTGATTGTATGATTGAGATTGTATGATTGTGATTGTATGCTTGCGATTGTATGATTGTGATAGTATGATTGTGATTGTATGATTGTATTTGGGAGATTGTATTTGGGAGATTGTAATTGTATGATTGCGATTGTATGATTGTGATTGTATGATTGTGATGTATGATTGTAATTGTATGATTATGATTGTATGATTGTGATTGTATGATTGAGATTGTATGATTGTGATTGTATGCTTGCGATTGTATGATTGTGATTGTATGATTGTGATTGTATGATTGTGATTGTATGATTGTGATTGTATGATTGTGATTGTATGATTGTGATTGTATGATTGTGATTGTATGATTGTGATTGTATGATTGTGATTGTATGATTGTGAAAGTATGATTGTGATTGTATGATTGTGATTGTATGATTGTGATTGTATGATTGTGATTGTATGATTGTGATTGTATGAGTATGGTTGTCTGATTGTGGTTGTGCGATTGTGATTGTACGATTGTGAATGTACGATTGTGATTGTATGATTGTGATTGTATGAATATGATTGTATGATTGTGATTGCATGATTGTGATTGTATGATTGTGATTGTATGATTGTGATTGTATGATTGTATTTGGGAGTTTGTATTTGGGATATTGTAATTGTATGATTGCGATTGTATGATTGTGATTGTATGATTGTGATGTATGATTGTAATTGTATGATTATGATTGTGTGATTGTGATTGCATGATTGTGATTGTATGATTGTGATTGCATGATTTTGAATGTATGATTGTGATTGCATGATTGTGATTGTATGATTGTGATTGTATGATTGTGATTGTATGATTGTGATTGAATGATTGTGATTGTATGATTGTGATTGTCTGATTGTGGTTGTGCGATTGTGATTGTACGATTGTGATTGTACGATTGTGATTGTATGATCGTGATTGTATGATTATGATTGTATGATTGTGATTGCATGATTGTGATTGTATGTTTGTGATTGCATGACTTTGAATGTATGATTGTGATTGCATGATTGTGATTGGATGATTGTGATTGTATGATTGTGATTGTATGATTGTGATTGTATGATTGCGATTGTATGATTGTGATTGTATGATTGTGATTGTATGATTGTGATTGTATGATTATAATTGTATGATTGTGATTGTATGATTGTGATTGTATGATTGTATTTGGGAGATTGTATTTGGGGGATTGTAATTGTATGATTGCGATTGTATGATTGTGATTGTATGATTGTGATGTATGATTGTAATTGTATGATTATGATTGTATGATTGTGATTGTATGATTATGATTGTATGATTGTGATTGTATGATTGCGATTGTATGATTGTGATTGTATGATTATGATTGTATTTTTGTGATTGCATGATTGTGATTGTATGATTGTGATTGTATGATTGTGATTGTATGATTGTGATTGCATGATTGTGATTGTATGAGTGTGATTGTCTGATTGTGGTTGTGCGATTGTGATTGTACGATTGTGAATGTACGATTGTGATTGTATGATTGTGATTGTATGAATATGATTGTATGATTGTGATTGCATGATTGTGATTGTATGATTGTATTTGGGAGATTGTATTTGGGATATTGTAATTGTATGATTGCGATTGTATGATTGTGATTGTATGATTGCGATAGTATGATTGTGATTGTATGAATGTGATTGTATGATTGTGATGTATGATTGTAATTGTATGATTATGATTGTATGATTGTGATTGTATGATTGAGATTGTATGACTGTGATTGTATGCTTGCGATTGTATGATTGTGATTGTATGATTGTATTTGGGAGATTGTATTCGGGAGATTGTAAGTGTATGATTGCGATTGTATGATTGTGATTGTATGATTGTGATGTATGATTGTAATTGTATGATTATGATTGTATGATTGTGATTGTATGATTGAGATTGTATGATTGTGATTGTATGCTTGCGATTGTATGATTGTGATTGTATGATTGTGATTGTATGATTGTGATTGTATGATTGGGATTGTCTGATTGTGATTGTATGATTGTGATTGTATGATTGTGATTGTATGATTGTGATTGTATGATTGTGAAAGTATGATTGTGATTGTATGATTGTGATTGTATGATTGTGATTGTATGATTGTGATTGTATGATTGTATTTGGGAGATTGTATTTGGGAGTTGGAATTGTATGATTGCGATTGTATGATTGTGATTGCATGATTGTGATGTATGATTGTAATTGTATGATTATGATTGTATGATTGTGATTGTATGATTGAGATTGTATGATTGTGATTGTATGCTTGCGATTGTATGATTGTGATTGTATGATTGTGATTGTATGATTGTGATTGTATGATTGTGATTGTATGATTGTGATTGTATTATTGTGATGTATGATTGTAATTGTATGATTATGATTGTATGATTGTGATTGTATGATTGTGATTGTATGATTGTGATGTATGATTGTAATTGTATGATTATGATTGTGTGATTGTGATTGCATGATTGTGATTGTATGATTGTGATTGCATGATTGTGATTGGATGATTGTGATTGTATGATTGTGATTGTATGATTGTGATAGTATGATTGCGATTGTATGATTGTGATTGTATGATTGTGATTGTATGATTGTGACTGTATGATTGTATTTGGGAGATTGTATTTGGGAGATTGTAATTGTATGATTGCGATTGTATGATTGTGATTGTATGATTGTGATGTATGATTGTAATTGTATGATTATGATTGTGTGATTGTGATTGCATGATTGTGATTGGATGATTGTGATTGTATGATTGTGATTGTATGATTGTGATAGTATGATTGCGATTGTATGATTGTGATTGTATGATTGTGATTGTATGATTGTGATTGTATGATTGTGATTGTATGAGTATGGTTGTCTGATTGTGGTTGTGCGATTGTGATTGTACGATTGTGAATGTACGATTGTGATTGTATGATTGTGATTGTATGAATATGATTGTATGATTGTGATTGCATGATTGTGATTGTATGATTGTGATTGTATGATTGTGATTGTATGATTGTGATTGTATGATTGTGATTGAATGATTGTGATTGTATGATTGTGATTGTCTGATTGTGGTTGTGCGATTGTGATTGTACGATTGTGATTGTACGATTGTGATTGTATGATCGTGATTGTATGATTATGATTGTATGATTGTGATTGTATGATTGTGACTGTATGATTGTATTTGGGAGATTGTATTTGGGAGATTGTAATTGTATGATTGCGATTGTATGATTATGATTGTATGATTGTGATTGTATGATTATGATTGTATGCTTGTGATTGTATGATTGCGATTGTATGATTGTGATTGTATGATTATGATTGTATTTTTGTGATTGCATGATTGTGATTGTATGATTGTGATTGTATGATTGTGATTGTATGATTGTGATTGCATGATTGTGATTGTATGATTGCGATAGTACGATTGTGATTGTATGAATGTGATTGTATGATTGTGATGTATGATTGTAATTGTATGATTATGATTGTATGATTGTGATTGTATGATTGTGATTGTTTGACTGTATTTGGGAGATTGTATTTGGGCGATTGTATTTGGGAAATTGTACTTGTATGATTGTGATTCTATGATTATGATTGTATGATTGTGATTGTATGATTGTGATTGTATGATTGTGATTGTATGATTGTGATCGTATGAATATGATTGTATGATTGTGATTGCATGATTGTGATTGTATGATTGTATTTGGGGGATTGTATTTGGGATATTGTAATTGTATGATTGCGATTGTATGATTGTGATTGTATGATTGCGATAGTATGATTGTGATTGTATGAATGTGATTGTATGATTGTGATGTATGATTGTAATTGTATGATTATGATTGTATGATTGTGATTGTATGATTGTGATTGTATGATTGTGATTGTACGATTGTGAATGTACGATTGTGATTGTATGATTGTGATTGTATGAATATGATTGTATGATTGTGATTGCATGATTGTGATTGTATGATTGTGATTGTATGATTGTGATTGTATGATTGTATTTGGGAGTTTGTATTTGGGATATTGTAATTGTATGATTGCGATGGTATGATTGTGATTGTATTGTTGTGATTGTATGATTGTGATTGTATGGTTGTGATTGTATGATTGCGATTGTATGATTGTGATTGTATGATTGTGATTGTATGATTGTGATTGCATGATTGTGATTGTATGATTGTGATTGTTTGATTGTATTTGGGAGATTGTATTTGGGCGATTGTATTTGGGAGATTGTACTTGTATGATTGTGATTCTATGATTATGATTGTATGATTGTGATTGTATGATTGTGATTGTATGATTGTGATTGTATGATTGTGATCGTATGATTGTATTTGGGAGATTGTATTTGGGAGATTGTAATTGTATGATTGCGATTGTATGATTGTGATTGCATGATTTTGAATGTATGATTGTGATTGTATGATTGTGATTGCATGATTGTGATTGTATGATTGTGATTGCATGATTTTGAATGTATGATTGTGATTGCATGATTGTGATTGTATGATTGTGATTGTATGATTGTGATTGTATGATTGTATTTGGGAGATTGTATTTGGGAGATTGTATTTGGGAGATTGTATTTGGGAGATTGTTATTGTATGATTGTGATTGTATGATTGTGATTGTATGACTGTGATTGTATGATTGTGATTGTATGATTGTGATTGTATGATTGTGATTGTATGATTGTGATTGTATGGTTGTGGTTGTATGAGTATGGTTGTCTGATTGTGGTTGTGCGATTGTGATTGTACGATTGTGAATGTACGATTGTGATTGTATGATTGTGATTGTATGAATATGATTGTATGAATGTGATTGCATGATTGTGATTGTATGATTGTGATTGTATGATTGTGATTGTATGATTGTATTTGGGAGTTTGTATTTGGGATATTGTAATTGTATGATTGCGATTGTATGATTGTGATTGTATGATTGTGATGTATGATTGTAATTGTATGATTATGATTGTATGATTGTGATTGCATGATTGTGATTGTATGATTGTGATTGCATGATTTTGAATGTATGATTGTGATTGCATGATTGTGATTGTATGATTGTGATTGTATGATTGTGATTGTATGATTGTGATTGTATGATTGTGATTGTATGATTGTGATTGTCTGATTGTGGTTGTGCGATTGTGATTGTACGATTGTGATTGTACGATTGTGATTGTATGATTGTGATTGTATGATTATGATTGTATGATTGTGATTGCATGATTGTGATTGTATGTTTGTGATTGCATGATTTTGAATGTATGATTGTGATTGCATGATTGTGATTGGATGATTGTGATTGTATGATTGTGATTGTATGATTGTGATAGTATGATTGCGATTGTATGATTGTGATTGTATGATTGTGATTGTATGATTGTGATTGTATGATTATAATTGTATGATTGTGATTGTATGATTGTGATTGTATGATTGTATTTGGGAGATTGTATTTGGGAGATTGTAATTGTATGATTGCGATTGTATGATTGTGATTGTATGATTGTGATGTATGATTGTAATTGTATGATTATGATTGTATGATTGTGATTGTATGATTATGATTGTATGATTGTGATTGTATGATTGCGATTGTATGATTGTGATTGTATGATTATGATTGTATTTTTGTGATTGCATGATTGTGATTGTATGATTGTGATTGTATGATTGTGGTTGTATGATTGTGATTGCATGATTGTGATTGTATGAGTGTGATTGCCTGATTGTGGTTGTGCGATTGTGATTGTACGATTGTGAATGTACGATTGTGATTGTATGATTGTGATTGTATGAATATGATTGTATGATTGTGATTGCATGATTGTGATTGTATGATTGTATTTGGGAGATTGTATTTGGGATATTGTAATTGTATGATTGCGATTGTATGATTGTGATTGTATGATTGCGATAGTATGATTGTGATTGTATGAATGTGATTGTATGATTGTGATGTATGATTGTAATTGTATGATTATGATTGTATGATTGTGATTGTATGATTGAGATTGTATGACTGTGATTGTATGCTTGCGATTGTATGATTGTGATTGTATGATTGTGATTGTATGATTGTATTTGGGAGATTGTATTTGGGAGATTGTAAGTGTATGATTGCGATTGTATGATTGTGATTGTATGATTGTGACGTATGATTGTAATTGTATGATTATGATTGTATGATTGTGATTGTATGATTGAGATTGTATGATTGTGATTGTATGCTTGCGATTGTATGATTGTGATTGTATGATTGTGATTGTATGATTGTGATTGTATGATTGTGATTGTGTGATTGTGATTGTATGATTGTGACTGTATGATTGTGATTGTATGATTGTGATTGTATGATTGTGATTGTATGATTGCGATTGTATGATTGTGATTGTATGATTATGATTGTATTTTTGTGATTGCATGATTGTGATTGTATGATTGTGATTGTATGATTGTGATTGTATGATTGTGATTGCATGATTGTGATTGTATGAGTGTGATTGTCTGATTGTGGTTGTGCGATTGTGATTGTACGATTGTGAATGTACGATTGTGATTGTATGATTGTGATTGTATGAATATGATTGCATGATTGTGATTGCATGATTGTGATTGTATGATTTTATTTGGGAGATTGTATTTGGGATATTGTAATTGTATGATTGCGATTGTATGATTGTGATTGTATGATTGCGATAGTATGATTGTGATTGTATGAATGTGATTGTATGATTGTGATGTATGATTGTAATTGTATGATTATGATTGTATGATTGTGATTGTATGATTGAGATTGTATGACTGTGATTGTATGCTTGCGATTGTATGATTGTGATTGTATGATTGTGATTGTATGATTGTATTTGGGAGATTGTATTTGGGAGATTGTAAGTGTATGATTGCGATTGTATGATTGTGATTGTATGATTGTGATGTATGATTGTAATTGTATGATTATGATTGTATGATTGTGATTGTATGATTGAGATTGTATGATTGTGATTGTATGCTTGCGATTGTATGATTGTGATTGTATGATTGTGATTGTATGATTGTGATTGTATGATTGTGATTGTCTGATTGTGATTGTATGATTGTGATTGTATGATTGTGATTGTATGATTGTGATTGTATGATTGTGAAAGTATGATTGTGATTGTATGATTGTGATTGTATGATTGTGATTGTATGATTGTGATTGTATGATTGTATTTGGGAGATTGTATTTGGGAGATTGTAATTGTATGATTGCGATTGTATGATTGTGATTGTATGATTGTGATGTATGATTGTAATTGTATGATTATGATTGTATGATTGTGATTGTATGATTGAGATTGTATGATTGTGATTGTATGCTTGCGATTGTATGATTGTGATTGTATGATTGTGATTGTATGATTGTGATTGTATGATTGTGATTGTCTGATTGTGATTGTATGATTGTGATTGTATGATTGTGATTGTATGATTGTGATTGTATGATTGTGATTGTATGATTGTGAAAGTATGATTGTGATTGTATGATTGTGATTGTATGATTGTGATTGTATGATTGTGATTGTATGATTGTGATTGTATGATTGTGATTGAATGATTGTATTTGGGAGATTGTATTTGGGAGATTGTAATTGTATGATTGCGATTGTATGATTGTGATTGTATGATTGTGATGTATGATTGTAATTGTATGATTATGATTGTATGATTGTGATTGTATGATTGTGATTGCATGATTGTGATTGGATGATTGTGATTGTATGATTGTGATTGTATGATTGTGATAGTATGATTGCGATTGTATGATTGTGATTGTATGATTGTGATTGTATGATTGTGACTGTATGATTGTATTTGGGAGATTGTATTTGGGAGATTGTAATTGTATGATTGCGATTGTATGATTGTGATTGTATGATTGTGATGTATGATTGTAATTGTATGATTATGATTGTGTGATTGTGATTGCATGATTGTGATTGGATGATTGTGATTGTATGATTGTGATTGTATGATTGTGATAGTATGATTGCGATTGTATGATTGTGATTGTATGATTGTGATTGTATGATTGTGATTGTATGATTGTGATTGTATGAGTATGGTTGTCTGATTGTGGTTGTGCGATTGTGATTGTACGATTGTGAATGTACGATTGTGATTGTATGATTGTGATTGTATGAATATGATTGTATGATTGTGATTGCATGATTGTGATTGTATGATTGTGATTGTATGATTGTGATTGTATGATTGTGATTGTATGATTGTGATTGAATGATTGTGATTGTATGATTGTGATTGTCTGATTGTGGTTGTGCGATTGTGATTGTACGATTGTGATTGTACGATTGTGATTGTATGATCGTGATTGTATGATTATGATTGTATGATTGTGATTGTATGATTGTGACTGTATGATTGTATTTGGGAGATTGTATTTGGGAGATTGTAATTGTATGATTGCGATTGTATGATTATGATTGTATGATTGTGATTGTATGATTATGATTGTATGCTTGTGATTGTATGATTGCGATTGTATGATTGTGATTGTATGATTATGATTGTATTTTTGTGATTGCATGATTGTGATTGTATGATTGTGATTGTATGATTGTGATTGTATGATTGTGATTGCATGATTGTGATTGTATGATTGCGATAGTACGATTGTGATTGTATGAATGTGATTGTATGATTGTGATGTATGATTGTAATTGTATGATTATGATTGTATGATTGTGATTGTATGATTGTGATTGTTTGACTGTATTTGGGAGATTGTATTTGGGCGATTGTATTTGGGAAATTGTACTTGTATGATTGTGATTCTATGATTATGATTGTATGATTGTGATTGTATGATTGTGATTGTATGATTGTGATTGTATGATTGTGATCGTATGAATATGATTGTATGATTGTGATTGCATGATTGTGATTGTATGATTGTATTTGGGGGATTGTATTTGGGATATTGTAATTGTATGATTGCGATTGTATGATTGTGATTGTATGATTGCGATAGTATGATTGTGATTGTATGAATGTGATTGTATGATTGTGATGTATGATTGTAATTGTATGATTATGATTGTATGATTGTGATTGTATGATTGTGATTGTATGATTGTGATTGTACGATTGTGAATGTACGATTGTGATTGTATGATTGTGATTGTATGAATATGATTGTATGATTGTGATTGCATGATTGTGATTGTATGATTGTGATTGTATGATTGTGATTGTATGATTGTATTTGGGAGTTTGTATTTGGGATATTGTAATTGTATGATTGCGATGGTATGATTGTGATTGTATTGTTGTGATTGTATGATTGTGATTGTATGGTTGTGATTGTATGATTGCGATTGTATGATTGTGATTGTATGATTGTGATTGTATGATTGTGATTGCATGATTGTGATTGTATGATTGTGATTGTTTGATTGTATTTGGGAGATTGTATTTGGGCGATTGTATTTGGGAGATTGTACTTGTATGATTGTGATTCTATGATTATGATTGTATGATTGTGATTGTATGATTGTGATTGTATGATTGTGATTGTATGATTGTGATCGTATGATTGTATTTGGGAGATTGTATTTGGGAGATTGTAATTGTATGATTGCGATTGTATGATTGTGATTGCATGATTTTGAATGTATGATTGTGATTGTATGATTGTGATTGCATGATTGTGATTGTATGATTGTGATTGCATGATTTTGAATGTATGATTGTGATTGCATGATTGTGATTGTATGATTGTGATTGTATGATTGTGATTGTATGATTGTATTTGGGAGATTGTATTTGGGAGATTGTATTTGGGAGATTGTATTTGGGAGATTGTTATTGTATGATTGTGATTGTATGATTGTGATTGTATGACTGTGATTGTATGATTGTGATTGTATGATTGTGATTGTATGATTGTGATTGTATGATTGTGATTGTATGGTTGTGGTTGTATGAGTATGGTTGTCTGATTGTGGTTGTGCGATTGTGATTGTACGATTGTGAATGTACGATTGTGATTGTATGATTGTGATTGTATGAATATGATTGTATGAATGTGATTGCATGATTGTGATTGTATGATTGTGATTGTATGATTGTGATTGTATGATTGTATTTGGGAGTTTGTATTTGGGATATTGTAATTGTATGATTGCGATTGTATGATTGTGATTGTATGATTGTGATGTATGATTGTAATTGTATGATTATGATTGTATGATTGTGATTGCATGATTGTGATTGTATGATTGTGATTGCATGATTTTGAATGTATGATTGTGATTGCATGATTGTGATTGTATGATTGTGATTGTATGATTGTGATTGTATGATTGTGATTGTATGATTGTGATTGTATGATTGTGATTGTCTGATTGTGGTTGTGCGATTGTGATTGTACGATTGTGATTGTACGATTGTGATTGTATGATTGTGATTGTATGATTATGATTGTATGATTGTGATTGCATGATTGTGATTGTATGTTTGTGATTGCATGATTTTGAATGTATGATTGTGATTGCATGATTGTGATTGGATGATTGTGATTGTATGATTGTGATTGTATGATTGTGATAGTATGATTGCGATTGTATGATTGTGATTGTATGATTGTGATTGTATGATTGTGATTGTATGATTATAATTGTATGATTGTGATTGTATGATTGTGATTGTATGATTGTATTTGGGAGATTGTATTTGGGAGATTGTAATTGTATGATTGCGATTGTATGATTGTGATTGTATGATTGTGATGTATGATTGTAATTGTATGATTATGATTGTATGATTGTGATTGTATGATTATGATTGTATGATTGTGATTGTATGATTGCGATTGTATGATTGTGATTGTATGATTATGATTGTATTTTTGTGATTGCATGATTGTGATTGTATGATTGTGATTGTATGATTGTGGTTGTATGATTGTGATTGCATGATTGTGATTGTATGAGTGTGATTGCCTGATTGTGGTTGTGCGATTGTGATTGTACGATTGTGAATGTACGATTGTGATTGTATGATTGTGATTGTATGAATATGATTGTATGATTGTGATTGCATGATTGTGATTGTATGATTGTATTTGGGAGATTGTATTTGGGATATTGTAATTGTATGATTGCGATTGTATGATTGTGATTGTATGATTGCGATAGTATGATTGTGATTGTATGAATGTGATTGTATGATTGTGATGTATGATTGTAATTGTATGATTATGATTGTATGATTGTGATTGTATGATTGAGATTGTATGACTGTGATTGTATGCTTGCGATTGTATGATTGTGATTGTATGATTGTGATTGTATGATTGTATTTGGGAGATTGTATTTGGGAGATTGTAAGTGTATGATTGCGATTGTATGATTGTGATTGTATGATTGTGACGTATGATTGTAATTGTATGATTATGATTGTATGATTGTGATTGTATGATTGAGATTGTATGATTGTGATTGTATGCTTGCGATTGTATGATTGTGATTGTATGATTGTGATTGTATGATTGTGATTGTATGATTGTGATTGTGTGATTGTGATTGTATGATTGTGACTGTATGATTGTGATTGTATGATTGTGATTGTATGATTGTGATTGTATGATTGCGATTGTATGATTGTGATTGTATGATTATGATTGTATTTTTGTGATTGCATGATTGTGATTGTATGATTGTGATTGTATGATTGTGATTGTATGATTGTGATTGCATGATTGTGATTGTATGAGTGTGATTGTCTGATTGTGGTTGTGCGATTGTGATTGTACGATTGTGAATGTACGATTGTGATTGTATGATTGTGATTGTATGAATATGATTGCATGATTGTGATTGCATGATTGTGATTGTATGATTTTATTTGGGAGATTGTATTTGGGATATTGTAATTGTATGATTGCGATTGTATGATTGTGATTGTATGATTGCGATAGTATGATTGTGATTGTATGAATGTGATTGTATGATTGTGATGTATGATTGTAATTGTATGATTATGATTGTATGATTGTGATTGTATGATTGAGATTGTATGACTGTGATTGTATGCTTGCGATTGTATGATTGTGATTGTATGATTGTGATTGTATGATTGTATTTGGGAGATTGTATTTGGGAGATTGTAAGTGTATGATTGCGATTGTATGATTGTGATTGTATGATTGTGATGTATGATTGTAATTGTATGATTATGATTGTATGATTGTGATTGTATGATTGAGATTGTATGATTGTGATTGTATGCTTGCGATTGTATGATTGTGATTGTATGATTGTGATTGTATGATTGTGATTGTATGATTGTGATTGTCTGATTGTGATTGTATGATTGTGATTGTATGATTGTGATTGTATGATTGTGATTGTATGATTGTGAAAGTATGATTGTGATTGTATGATTGTGATTGTATGATTGTGATTGTATGATTGTGATTGTATGATTGTATTTGGGAGATTGTATTTGGGAGATTGTAATTGTATGATTGCGATTGTATGATTGTGATTGTATGATTGTGATGTATGATTGTAATTGTATGATTATGATTGTATGATTGTGATTGTATGATTGAGATTGTATGATTGTGATTGTATGCTTGCGATTGTATGATTGTGATTGTATGATTGTGATTGTATGATTGTGATTGTATGATTGTGATTGTCTGATTGTGATTGTATGATTGTGATTGTATGATTGTGATTGTATGATTGTGATTGTATGATTGTGAAAGTATGATTGTGATTGTATGATTGTGATTGTATGATTGTGATTGTATGATTGTGATTGTATGATTGTGATTGTATGATTGTGATTGAATGATTGTATTTGGGAGATTGTATTTGGGAGATTGTAATTGTATGATTGCGATTGTATGATTGTGATTGTATGATTGTGATGTATGATTGTAATTGTATGATTATGATTGTATGATTGTGATTGTATGATTGAGATTGTATGATTGTGATTGTATGCTTGCGATTGTATGATTGTGATTGTATGATTGTGATTGTATGATTGTGATTGTATGATTGTGATTGTATGATTGTGATTGTCTGATTGTGATTGTATGATTGTGATTGTATGATTGTGATTGTATGATTGTGATTGTATGATTGTGATTGTATGATTGTGAAAGTATGATTGTGATTGTATGATTGTGATTGTATGATTGTGATTGTATGATTGTGATTGTATGAGTATGGTTGTCTGATTGTGGTTGTGCCATTGTGATTGTACGATTGTGAATGTACGATTGTGATTGTATGATTGTGATTGTATGAATATGATTGTATGATTGTGATTGCATGATTGTGATTGTATGATTGTGATTGTATGATTGTGATTGCATGATTGTGATTGTATGATTGTGATTGTATGATTGTAATTGTATGAATGTCATTGTATGATTGTGATTGTATGATTGTGATTGTATGATTGTGATTGTATGATTATGATTGTATGATTGTGATTGCATGATTGTCATTGTATGATTGTGACTGCATGATTTTGAATGTACGATTGTGATTGCATGATTGTGATTGTATGATTGTGATTGTATGATTGTGATTGTATGATTGTATTTGGGATATTGTATTTGGGAGATTGTATTTGGGAGATTGTATTTGGGAGATTGTATTTGGGAGATTGTATTTGGGAGATTGTTATTGTATGATTGCGATTGTATGATTGTGATTGTGTGATTGCGATTGTATGATTGCGATTGTATGATTGTGATGTATGATTGTAATTGTATGATTATGATTGTATGATTGTGATTGTATGATTGAGATTGTATGATTGAGATTGTATGAATGTGATTGTATGCTTGCGATTGTATGATTGTGATTGTATGATTGTGATTGTATGATTGTGATTGTATGATTGTGATTGCATGATTTTGAATGTATGATTGTGATTGTATGATTGTGATTGTATGATTGTGACTGTATGATTGTATTTGGGAGATTGTATTTGGGAGATTGTAATTGTATGATTGCGATTGTATGATTGTGATTGTATGATTGTGATGTATGATTGTAATTGTATGATTATGATTGTGTGATTGTGATTGCATGATTGTGATTGGATGATTGTGATTGTATGATTGTGATTGTATGATTGTGATAGTATGATTGCGATTGTATGATTGTGATTGTATGATTGTGATTGTATGATTGTGATTGTATGATTGTGATTGTATGAGTATGGTTGTCTGATTGTGGTTGTGCGATTGTGATTGTACGATTGTGAATGTACGATTGTGATTGTATGATTGTGATTGTATGAATATGATTGTATGATTGTGATTGCATGATTGTGATTGTATGATTGTGATTGTATGATTGTGATTGTATGATTGTGATTGTATGATTGTGATTGAATGATTGTGATTGTATGATTGTGATTGTCTGATTGTGGTTGTGCGATTGTGATTGTACGATTGTGATTGTACGATTGTGATTGTATGATCGTGATTGTATGATTATGATTGTATGATTGTGATTGTATGATTGTGACTGTATGATTGTATTTGGGAGATTGTATTTGGGAGATTGTAATTGTATGATTGCGATTGTATGATTATGATTGTATGATTGTGATTGTATGATTATGATTGTATGCTTGTGATTGTATGATTGCGATTGTATGATTGTGATTGTATGATTATGATTGTATTTTTGTGATTGCATGATTGTGATTGTATGATTGTGATTGTATGATTGTGATTGTATGATTGTGATTGCATGATTGTGATTGTATGAGTGTGATTGTCTGATTGTGGTTGTGCGATTCTGATTGTACGATTGTGAGTGTACGATTGTGATTGTATGATTGTGATTGTATGAATATGATTGTATGATTGTGGTTGCATGATTGTGATTGTATGATTGTATTTGGGGGATTGTATTTGGGATATTGTAATTGTATGATTGCGATTGTATGATTGTGATTGTATGATTGCGATAGTATGATTGTGATTGTATGAATGTGATTGTATGATTGTGATGTATGATTGTAATTGTATGATTATGATTGTATGATTGTGATTGTATGATTGTGATTGTATGATTGTGATTGTATGATTGTGAAAGTATGATTGTGATTGTATGATTGTGATTGTATGATTGCGATAGTACGATTGTGAATGTATGAATGTGATTGTATGATTGTGATGTATGATTGTAATTGTATGATTATGATTGTATGATTGTGATTGTATGATTGTGATTGTTTGATTGTATTTGGGAGATTGTATTTGGGCGATTGTATTTGGGAGATTGTACTTGTATGATTGTGATTCTATGATTATGATTGTATGATTGTGATTGCATGATTGTGATTGTATGATTGTGATTGTATGATTGTGATTGTATGATTGTATTTGGGAGTTTGTATTTGGGATATTGTAATTGTATGATTGCGATGGTATGATTGTGATTGTATTGTTGTGATTGTATGATTGTGATTGTATGGTTGTGATTGTATGATTGCGATTGTATGATTGTGATTGTATGATTGTGATTGTATGATTGTGATTGCATGATTGTGATTGTATGATTGTGATTGCATGATTTTGATTGTATGATTGTGATTGTATGATTGTGATTGTATGATTGTGGTTGTATGATTGTGATTGTATGATTGTGATTGTATGATTGCGATAGTACGATTGTGATTGTATGAATGTGATTGTATGATTGTGATGTATGATTGTAATTGTATGATTATGATTGTATGATTGTGATTGTATGATTGTGATTGTTTGATTGTATTTGGGAGATTGTATTTGGGCGATTGTATTTGGGAGATTGTACTTGTATGATTGTGATTCTATGATTATGATTGTATGATTGTGATTGTATGATTGTGATTGTATGATTGTGATTGTATGATTGTGATCGTATGATTGTATTTGGGAGATTGTATTTGGGAGATTGTAATTGTATGATTGCGATTGTATGATTGTGATTGCATGATTTTGAATGTATGATTGTGATTGTATGATTGTGATTGCATGATTGTGATTGTATGATTGTGATTGCATGGTTTTGAATGTATGATTGTGATTGTATGATTGTGATTGTATGATTGTGATTGTATGATTGTGATTGTATGATTGTGATTGTATGATTGTGATTGTATGATTATGATTGTATGATTGTGATTGCATGATTGTGATTGTATGATTGTGATTGCATGATTTTGAATGTATGATTGTGATTGCATGATTGTGATTGTATGATTGTGATTGTATGATTGTGATTGTATGATTGTATTTGGGAGATTGTATTTGGGAGATTGTATTTGGGAGATTGTATTTGGGAGATTGTTATTGTATGATTGTGATTGTATGATTGTGATTGTATGACTGTGATTGTATGATTGTGATTGTATGATTGTGATTGTATGATTGTGATTGTATGATTGTGATTGTATGATTGTGATTGTATGAGTATGGTTGTCTGATTGTGGTTGTGCGATTGTGATTGTACGATTGTGAATGTACGATTGTGATTGTATGATTGTGATTGTATGAATATGATTGTATGAATGTGATTGCATGATTGTGATTGTATGATTGTGATTGTATGATTGTGATTGTATGATTGTATTTGGGAGTTTGTATTTGGGATATTGTAATTGTATGATTGCGATTGTATGATTGTGATTGTATGATTGTGATGTATGATTGTAATTGTATGATTATGATTGTATGATTGTGATTGCATGATTGTGATTGTATGATTGTGATTGCATGATTTTGAATGTATGATTGTGATTGCATGATTGTGATTGTATGATTGTGATTGTATGATTGTGATTGTATGATTGTGATTGTATGATTGTGATTGTATGATTGTGATTGTCTGATTGTGGTTGTGCGATTGTGATTGTACGATTGTGATTGTACGATTGTGATTGTATGATTGTGATTGTATGATTATGATTGTATGATTGTGATTGCATGATTGTGATTGTATGTTTGTGATTGCATGATTTTGAATGTATGATTGTGATTGCATGATTGTGATTGGATGATTGTGATTGTATGATTGTGATTGTATGATTGTGATAGTATGATTGCGATTGTATGATTGTGATTGTATGATTGTGATTGTATGATTGTATTTGGGAGATTGTATTTGGGAGATTGTAATTGTATGATTGCGATTGTATGATTGTGATTGTATGATTGTGATGTATGATTGTAATTGTATGATTATGATTGTATGATTGTGATTGTATGATTATGATTGTATGATTGTGATTGTATGATTGCGATTGTATGATTGTGATTGTATGATTATGATTGTATTTTTGTGATTGCATGATTGTGATTGTATGATTGTGATTGTATGATTGTGATTGTATGATTGTGATTGCATGATTGTGATTGTATGAGTGTGATTGTCTGATTGTGGTTGTGCGATTGTGATTGTACGATTGTGAATGTACGATTGTGATTGTATGATTGTGATTGTATGAATATGATTGTATGATTGTGATTGCATGATTGTGATTGTATGATTGTATTTGGGAGATTGTATTTGGGATATTGTAATTGTATGATTGCGATTGTATGATTGTGATTGTATGATTGCGATAGTATGATTGTGATTGTATGAATGTGATTGTATGATTGTGATGTATGATTGTAATTGTATGATTATGATTGTATGATTGTGATTGTATGATTGAGATTGTATGACTGTGATTGTATGCTTGCGATTGTATGATTGTGATTGTATGATTGTGATTGTATGATTGTATTTGGGAGATTGTATTTGGGAGATTGTAAGTGTATGATTGCGATTGTATGATTGTGATTGTATGATTGTGATGTATGATTGTAATTGTATGATTATGATTGTATGATTGTGATTGTATGATTGAGATTGTATGATTGTGATTGTATGCTTGCGATTGTATGATTGTGATTGTATGATTGTGATTGTATGATTGTGATTGTATGATTGTGATTGTCTGATTGTGATTGTATGATTGTGACTGTATGATTGTGATTGTATGATTGTGATTGTATGATTGTGATTGTATGATTGCGATTGTATGATTGTGATTGTATGATTATGATTGTATTTTTGTGATTGCATGATTGTGATTGTATGATTGTGATTGTATGATTGTGATTGTATGATTGTGATTGCATGATTGTGATTGTATGAGTGTGATTGTCTGATTGTGGTTGTGCGATTGTGATTGTACGATTGTGAATGTACGATTGTGATTGTATGATTGTGATTGTATGAATATGATTGCATGATTGTGATTGCATGATTGTGATTGTATGATTTTATTTGGGAGATTGTATTTGGGATATTGTAATTGTATGATTGCGATTGTATGATTGTGATTGTATGATTGCGATAGTATGATTGTGATTGTATGAATGTGATTGTATGATTGTGATGTATGATTGTAATTGTATGATTATGATTGTATGATTGTGATTGTATGATTGAGATTGTATGACTGTGATTGTATGCTTGCGATTGTATGATTGTGATTGTATGATTGTGATTGTATGATTGTATTTGGGAGATTGTATTTGGGAGATTGTAAGTGTATGATTGCGATTGTATGATTGTGATTGTATGATTGTGATGTATGATTGTAATTGTATGATTATGATTGTATGATTGTGATCGTATGATTGAGATTGTATGATTGTGATTGTATGCTTGCGATTGTATGATTGTGATTGTATGATTGTGATTGTATGATTGTGATTGTATGATTGTGATTGTCTGATTGTGATTGTATGATTGTGATTGTATGATTGTGATTGTATGATTGTGATTGTATGATTGTGAAAGTATGATTGTGATTGTATGATTGTGATTGTATGATTGTGATTGTATGATTGTGATTGTATGATTGTATTTGGGAGATTGTATTTGGGAGATTGTAATTGTATGATTGCGATTGTATGATTGTGATTGTATGATTGTGATGTATGATTGTAATTGTATGATTATGATTGTATGATTGTGATTGTATGATTGAGATTGTATGATTGTGATTGTATGCTTGCGATTGTATGATTGTGATTGTATGATTGTGATTGTATGATTGTGATTGTATGATTGTGATTGTATGATTGTGATTGTCTGATTGTGATTGTATGATTGTGATTGTATGATTGTGATTGTATGATTGTGATTGTATGATTGTGAAAGTATGATTGTGATTGTATGATTGTGATTGCATGATTGTGATTGTATGATTGTGATTGTATGATTGTGATTGAATGATTGTATTTGGGAGATTGTATTTGGGAGATTGTAATTGTATGATTGCGATTGTATGATTGTGATTGTATGATTGTGATGTATGATTGTAATTGTATGATTATGATTGTATGATTGTGATTGTATGATTGAGATTGTATGATTGTGATTGTATGCTTGCGATTGTATGATTGTGATTGTATGATTGTGATTGTATGATTGTGATTGTATGATTGTGATTGTATGATTGTGATTGTATGATTGTGATTGTATGATTGTGATTGTATGATTGTGATTGTATGATTGTGATTGTATGATTGTGATTGTATGATTGTGATTGTGTGATTGTGATTGTATGATTGTGATTGTATGATTGTGATTGTCTGATTGTGATTGTATGATTGTGATTGTATGATTGTGATTGTATGATTGTGATTGTATGATTGTGAAAGTATGATTGTGATTGTATGATTGTGATTGTATGATTGTGATTGTATGATTGTGAAAGTATGATTGTGATTGTATGATTGTGATTGTATGATTGTGATTGTATGATTGTGATTGTATGATTGTATTTGGGAGATTGTATTTGGGAGATTGTAATTGTATGATTGCGATTGTATGATTGTGATTGTATGATTGTGATGTATGATTGTAATTGTATGATTATGATTGTATGATTGTGATTGTATGATTGAGATTGTATGATTGTGATTGTATGCTTGCGATTGTATGATTGTGATTGTATGATTGTGATTGTATGATTGTGATTGTATGATTGTGATTGTCTGATTGTGATTGTATGATTGTGATTGTATGATTGTGATTGTATGATTGTGATTGTATGATTGTGAAAGTATGATTGTGATTGTATGATTGTGATTGTATGATTGTGATTGTATGATTGTGATTGTATGATTGTGATTGTATGATTGTATTTGGGAGATTGTATTTGGGAGATTGTAATTGTATGATTGCGATTGTATGATTGTGATTGTATGATTGTGATGTATGTTTGTAATTGTATGATTATGATTGTATGATTGTGATTGTATGATTGAGATTGTATGATTGTGATTGTATGCTTGCGATTGTATGATTGTGATTGTATGATTGTGATTGTATGATTGTGATTGTATGATTGTGATTGTATGATTGTGATTGTATGATTGTGATTGTATGATTGTGATTGTATGATTGTGATTGTATGATTGTGATTGTATGATTGTGATTGTATGATTGTGATTGTATGATTGTGATTGTATGATTGTGATTGTATGATTGTGATTGTATGATTGTGATTGTATGATTGTGATTGTATGATTGTGATTGTATGATTGTGATTGTATGAGTATGGTTGTCTGATTGTGGTTGTGCGATTGTGATTGTACGATTGTGAATGTACGATTGTGATTGTATGATTGTGATTGTATGAATATGATTGTATGATTGTGATTGCATGATTGTGATTGTATGATTGTGATTGTATGATTGTGATTGTATGATTGTATTTGGGAGTTTGTATTTGGGATATTGTGATTGTATGATTGTGATTGTATGATTGTGATTGTATGATTGTGATTGTCTGATTGTGATTGTATGATTGTGATTGTATGATTGTGATTGTATGATTGTGATTGTATGATTGTGAAAGTATGATTGTGATTGTATGATTGTGATTGTATGATTGTGATTGTATGATTGTGATTGTATGAGTATGGTTGTCTGATTGTGGTTGTGCGATTGTGATTGTACGATTGTGAATGTACGATTGTGATTGTATGATTGTGATTGTATGAATATGATTGTATGATTGTGATTGCATGATTGTGATTGTATGATTGTGATTGCATGATTGTGATTGTATGATTGTGATTGTATGATTGTGATTGTATGAATGTGATTGTATGATTGTGATTGTATGATTGTGATTGTATGATTGTGATTGTATGATTATGATTGTATGATTGTGATTGCATGATTGTGATTGTATGATTGTGACTGCATGATTTTGAATGTACGATTGTGATTGCATGATTGTGATTGTATGATTGTGATTGTATGATTGTGATTGTATGATTGTATTTGGGAGATTGTATTTGGGAGATTGTATTTGGGAGATTGTTATTGTATGATTGCGATTGTATGATTGTGATTGTGTGATTGCGATTGTATGATTGCGATTGTATGATTGTGATGTATGATTGTAATTGTATGATTATGATTGTATGATTGTGATTGTATGATTGAGATTGTATGATTGAGATTGTATGAATGTGATTGTATGCTTGCGATTGTATGATTGTGATTGTATGATTGTGATTGTATGATTGTGATTGTATGATTGTGATTGCATGATTTTGAATGTATGATTGTGATTGTATGATTGTGATTGTATGATTGTGACTGTATGATTGTATTTGGGAGATTGTATTTGGGAGATTGTAATTGTATGATTGCGATTGTATGATTGTGATTGTATGATTGTGATGTATGATTGTAATTGTATGATTATGATTGTATGATTGTGATTGTATGATTATGATTGTATGATTGTGATTGTATGATTGCGATTGTATGATTGTGATTGTATGATTATGATTGTATTTTTGTGATTGCATGATTGTGATTGTATGATTGTGATTGTATGATTGTGATTGTATGATTGTGATTGTATGAGTATGGTTGTCTGATTGTGGTTGTGCGATTGTGATTGTACGATTGTGAATGTACGATTGTGATTGTATGATTGTGATTGTATGAATATGATTGTATGAATGTGATTGCATGATTGTGATTGTATGATTGTGATTGTATGATTGTGATTGTATGATTGTATTTGGGAGTTTGTATTTGGGATATTGTAATTGTATGATTGTGATTGTATGATTGTGATTGTATGATTGTGATTGTATGAATGTGATTGTATGATTGTGATTGTATGATTGTGATTGTATGATTGTGATTGTATGATTATGATTGTATGATTGTGATTGCATGATTGTGATTGTATGATTGTGACTGCATGATTTTGAATGTATGATTGTGATTGCATGATTGTGATTGGATGATTGTGATTGTATGATTGTGATTGTATGATTGTGATAGTATGATTGCGATTGTATGATTGTGATTGTATGATTGTGATTGTATGATTGTGATTGTCTGATTGTGATTGTATGATTGTGATTGTCTGATTGTGATTGTATGATTGTGACTGTATGATTGTGATTGTATGATTGTGATTGTATGATTGTGATTGTATGATTGCGATTGTATGATTGTGATTGTATGATTATGATTGTATTTTTGTGATTGCATGATTGTGATTGTATGATTGTGATTGTATGATTGTGATTGTATGATTGTGATTGTATGATTGTGATTGCATGATTGTGATTGTATGAGTGTGATTGTCTGATTGTGGTTGTGCGATTGTGATTGTACGATTGTGAATGTACGATTGAGATTGTATGATTGTGATTGTATGAATATGATTGCATGATTGTGATTGCATGATTGTGATTGTATGATTTTATTTGGGAGATTGTATTTGGGATATTGTAATTGTATGATTGCGATTGTATGATTGTGATTGTATGATTGCGATAGTATGATTGTGATTGTATGAATGTGATTGTATGATTGTGATGTATGATTGTAATTGTATGATTATGATTGTATGATTGTGATTGTATGATTGTGATTGTATGATTGTGATTGTATGATTGTATTTGGGAGATTGTATTTGGGAGATTGTAATTGTATGATTGCGATTGTATGATTGTGATTGTATGATTGTGATGTATGATTGTAATTGTATGATTATGATTGTATGATTGTGATTGTATGATTGAGATTGTATGATTGTGATTGTATGCTTGCGATTGTATGATTGTGATTGTATGATTGTGATTGTATGCTTGTGATTGTATGATTGTGATTGTCTGATTGTGATTGTCTGATTGTGATTGTATGATTGTGATTGTATGATTGTGATTGTATGATTGTGATTGTATGATTGTGAAAGTATGATTGTGATTGTATGATTGTGATTGTATGATTGTGATTGTATGATTGTGATTGTATGATTGTGATTGAATGATTGTATTTGGGAGATTGTATTTGGGAGATTGTAATTGTATGATTGCGATTGTATGATTGTGATTGTATGATTGTGATGTATGATTGTAATTGTATGATTATGATTGTATGATTGTGATTGTATGATTGTGATTGTATGATTGTGATTGTATGATTGTGATTGTATGATTGTGATTGTATGATTGTGATTGTATGATTGTGATTGTATGATTGTGATTGTATGATTGTGATTGTCTGATTGTGATTGTATGATTGTGATTGTATGATTGTGATTGTATGATTGTGATTGTATGATTGTGAAAGTATGATTGTGATTGTATGATTGTGATTGTATGATTGTGATTGTATGATTGTGAAAGTATGATTGTGATTGTATGATTGTGATTGTATGATTGTGATTGTATGATTGTGATTGTATGATTGTATTTGGGAGATTGTATTTGGGAGATTGTAATTGTATGATTGCGATTGTATGATTGTGATTGTATGATTGTGATGTATGATTGTAATTGTATGATTATGATTGTATGATTGTGATTGTATGATTGAGATTGTATGATTGTGATTGTATGCTTGCGATTGTATGATTGTGATTGTATGATTGTGATTGTATGATTGTGATTGTATGATTGTGATTGTATGATTGTGATTGTATGATTGTGATTGTATGATTGTGATTGTATGAGTATGGTTGTCTGATTGTGGTTGTGCGATTGTGATTGTACGATTGTGAATGTACGATTGTGATTGTATGATTGTGATTGTATGAATATGATTGTATGATTGTGATTGCATGATTGTGATTGTATGATTGTGATTGTATGATTGTGATTGTATGATTGTGATTGTATGATTGTATTTGGGAGTTTGTATTTGGGATATTGTGATTGTATGATTGTGATTGTATGATTGTGATTGTATGATTGTGATTGTCTGATTGTGATTGTATGATTGTGATTGTATGATTGTGATTGTATGATTGTGATTGTATGATTGTGAAAGTATGATTGTGATTGTATGATTGTGATTGTATGATTGTGATTGTATGATTGTGATTGTATGAGTATGGTTGTCTGATTGTGGTTGTGCGATTGTGATTGTACGATTGTGAATGTACGATTGTGATTGTATGATTGTGATTGTATGAATATGATTGTATGATTGTGATTGCATGATTGTGATTGTATGATTGTGATTGCATGATTGTGATTGTATGATTGTGATTGTATGATTGTGATTGTATGAATGTGATTGTATGATTGTGATTGTATGATTGTGATTGTATGATTGTGATTGTATGATTATGATTGTATGATTGTGATTGCATGATTGTGATTGTATGATTGTGACTGCATGATTTTGAATGTACGATTGTGATTGCATGATTGTGATTGTATGATTGTGATTGTATGATTGTGATTGTATGATTGTATTTGGGAGATTGTATTTGGGAGATTGTATTTGGGAGATTGTTATTGTATGATTGCGATTGTATGATTGTGATTGTGTGATTGCGATTGTATGATTGCGATTGTATGATTGTGATGTATGATTGTAATTGTATGATTATGATTGTATGATTGTGATTGTATGATTGAGATTGTATGATTGAGATTGTATGAATGTGATTGTATGCTTGCGATTGTATGATTGTGATTGTATGATTGTGATTGTATGATTGTGATTGTATGATTGTGATTGCATGATTTTGAATGTATGATTGTGATTGTATGATTGTGATTGTATGATTGTGACTGTATGATTGTATTTGGGAGATTGTATTTGGGAGATTGTAATTGTATGATTGCGATTGTATGATTGTGATTGTATGATTGTGATGTATGATTGTAATTGTATGATTATGATTGTATGATTGTGATTGTATGATTATGATTGTATGATTGTGATTGTATGAATATGATTGTATGATTGTGATTGCATGATTGTGATTGTATGATTGTGATTGCATGATTGTGATTGTCTGATTGTGATTGTATGATTGTGATTGTATGATTGTGATTGTATGATTGTGATTGTATGATTGTGAAAGTATGATTGTGATTGTATGATTGTGATTGTATGATTGTGATTGTATGATTGTGATTGTATGAGTATGGTTGTCTGATTGTGGTTGTGCGATTGTGATTGTACGATTGTGAATGTACGATTGTGATTGTATGATTGTGATTGTATGAATATGATTGTATGATTGTGATTGCATGATTGTGATTGTATGATTATGATTGTATGATTGTGATTGTATGATTGCGATTGTATGATTGTGATTGTATGATTATGATTGTATTTTTGTGATTGCATGATTGTGATTGTATGATTGTGATTGTATGATTGTGATTGTATGATTGTGATTGCATGATTGTGATTGTATGAGTGTGATTGTCTGATTGTGGTTGTGCGATTGTGATTGTACGATTGTGAATGTACGATTGTGATTGTATGATTGTGATTGTATGAATATGATTGTATGATTGTGATTGCATGATTGTGATTGTATGATTGTATTTGGGAGATTGTATTTGGGATATTGTAATTGTATGATTGCGATTGTATGATTGTGATTGTATGATTGCGATAGTATGATTGTGATTGTATGAATGTGATTGTATGATTGTGATGTATGATTGTAATTGTATGCTTATGATTGTATGATTGTGATTGTATGATTGAGATTGTATGACTGTGATTGTATGCTTGCGATTGTATGATTGTGATTGTATGATTGTATTTGGGAGATTGTATTTGGGAGATTGTAAGTGTATGATTGCGATTGTATGATTGTGATTGTATGATTGTGATGTATGATTGTAATTGTATGATTGTGATTGTATGATTGAGATTGTATGATTGAGATTGTATGAATGTGATTGTATGCTTGCGATTGTATGATTGTGATTGTATGATTGTGATTGTATGATTGTGATTGTCTGATTGTGATTGTATGATTGTGATTGTATGATTGTGATTGTATGATTGTGATTGTATGATTGTGAAAGTATGATTGTGATTGTATGATTGTGATTGTATGATTGTGATTGTATGATTGTGATTGTATGATTGTATTTGGGAGATTGTATTTGGGAGTTGGAATTGTATGATTGCGATTGTATGATTGTGATTGCATGATTGTGATGTATGATTGTAATTGTATGATTATGATTGTATGATTGTGATTGTATGATTGAGATTGTATGATTGTGATTGTATGCTTGCGATTGTATGATTGTGATAGTATGATTGTGATTGTATGATTGTATTTGGGAGATTGTATTTGGGAGATTGTAATTGTATGATTGCGATTGTATGATTGTGATTGTATGATTGTGATGTATGATTGTAATTGTATGATTATGATTGTATGATTGTGATTGTATGATTGAGATTGTATGATTGTGATTGTATGATTGTGATTGTCTGATTGTGATTGTATGATTGTGATTGTATGATTGTGATTGTATGATTGTGATTGTATGATTGTGAAAGTATGATTGTGATTGTATGATTGTGATTATATGATTGTGATTGTATGATTGTATTTGGGAGATTGTATTTGGGAGTTGGAATTGTATGATTGCGATTGTATGATTGTGATTGCATGATTGTGATGTATGATTGTAATTGTATGATTATGATTGTATGATTGTGATTGTATGATTGAGATTGTATGATTGTGATTGTATGCTTGCGATTGTATGATTGTGATTGTATGATTGTGATTGTATGATTGTGATTGTATGATTGTGATTGTATGATTGTGATTGTATGATTGTGATGTATGATTGTAATTGTATGATTGAGATTGTATGATTGTGATTGTATGCTTGCGATTGTATGATTGTGATTGTATGATTGTGATTGTATGATTGTGATTGTATGATTGTGATTGTATGATTGTGATTGTATGATTGTGATTGTATGATTGTGATTGTATGATTGTGATTGTATGAGTATGGTTGTCTGATTGTGGTTGTGCGATTGTGATTGTACGATTGTGAATGTACGATTGTGATTGTATGATTGTGATTGTATGAATATGATTGTATGATTGTGATTGCATGATTGTGATTGTATGATTGTGATTGTATGATTGTGATTGTATGATTGTGATTGTATGATTGTATTTGGGAGTTTGTATTTGGGATATTGTGATTGTATGATTGTGATTGTATGATTGTGATTGTATGATTGTGATTGTCTGATTGTGATTGTATGATTGTGATTGTATGATTGTGATTGTATGATTGTGATTGTATGATTGTGAAAGTATGATTGTGATTGTATGATTGTGATTGTATGATTGTGATTGTATGATTGTGATTGTATGAGTATGGTTGTCTGATTGTGGTTGTGCGATTGTGATTGTACGATTGTGAATGTACGATTGTGATTGTATGATTGTGATTGTATGAATATGATTGTATGATTGTGATTGCATGATTGTGATTGTATGATTGTGATTGCATGATTGTGATTGTATGATTGTGATTGTATGATTGTGATTGTATGAATGTGATTGTATGATTGTGATTGTATGATTGTGATTGTATGATTGTGATTGTATGATTATGATTGTATGATTGTGATTGCATGATTGTGATTGTATGATTGTGACTGCATGATTTTGAATGTACGATTGTGATTGCATGATTGTGATTGTATGATTGTGATTGTATGATTGTGATTGTATGATTGTATTTGGGAGATTGTATTTGGGAGATTGTATTTGGGAGATTGTTATTGTATGATTGCGATTGTATGATTGTGATTGTGTGATTGCGATTGTATGATTGCGATTGTATGATTGTGATGTATGATTGTAATTGTATGATTATGATTGTATGATTGTGATTGTATGATTGAGATTGTATGATTGAGATTGTATGAATGTGATTGTATGCTTGCGATTGTATGATTGTGATTGTATGATTGTGATTGTATGATTGTGATTGTATGATTGTGATTGCATGATTTTGAATGTATGATTGTGATTGTATGATTGTGATTGTATGATTGTGACTGTATGATTGTATTTGGGAGATTGTATTTGGGAGATTGTAATTGTATGATTGCGATTGTATGATTGTGATTGTATGATTGTGATGTATGATTGTAATTGTATGATTATGATTGTATGATTGTGATTGTATGATTATGATTGTATGATTGTGATTGTATGAATATGATTGTATGATTGTGATTGCATGATTGTGATTGTATGATTGTGATTGCATGATTGTGATTGTCTGATTGTGATTGTATGATTGTGATTGTATGATTGTGATTGTATGATTGTGATTGTATGATTGTGAAAGTATGATTGTGATTGTATGATTGTGATTGTATGATTGTGATTGTATGATTGTGATTGTATGAGTATGGTTGTCTGATTGTGGTTGTGCGATTGTGATTGTACGATTGTGAATGTACGATTGTGATTGTATGATTGTGATTGTATGAATATGATTGTATGATTGTGATTGCATGATTGTGATTGTATGATTATGATTGTATGATTGTGATTGTATGATTGCGATTGTATGATTGTGATTGTATGATTATGATTGTATTTTTGTGATTGCATGATTGTGATTGTATGATTGTGATTGTATGATTGTGATTGTATGATTGTGATTGCATGATTGTGATTGTATGAGTGTGATTGTCTGATTGTGGTTGTGCGATTGTGATTGTACGATTGTGAATGTACGATTGTGATTGTATGATTGTGATTGTATGAATATGATTGTATGATTGTGATTGCATGATTGTGATTGTATGATTGTATTTGGGAGATTGTATTTGGGATATTGTAATTGTATGATTGCGATTGTATGATTGTGATTGTATGATTGCGATAGTATGATTGTGATTGTATGAATGTGATTGTATGATTGTGATGTATGATTGTAATTGTATGCTTATGATTGTATGATTGTGATTGTATGATTGAGATTGTATGACTGTGATTGTATGCTTGCGATTGTATGATTGTGATTGTATGATTGTATTTGGGAGATTGTATTTGGGAGATTGTAAGTGTATGATTGCGATTGTATGATTGTGATTGTATGATTGTGATGTATGATTGTAATTGTATGATTGTGATTGTATGATTGAGATTGTATGATTGAGATTGTATGAATGTGATTGTATGCTTGCGATTGTATGATTGTGATTGTATGATTGTGATTGTATGATTGTGATTGTCTGATTGTGATTGTATGATTGTGATTGTATGATTGTGATTGTATGATTGTGATTGTATGATTGTGAAAGTATGATTGTGATTGTATGATTGTGATTGTATGATTGTGATTGTATGATTGTGATTGTATGATTGTATTTGGGAGATTGTATTTGGGAGTTGGAATTGTATGATTGCGATTGTATGATTGTGATTGCATGATTGTGATGTATGATTGTAATTGTATGATTATGATTGTATGATTGTGATTGTATGATTGAGATTGTATGATTGTGATTGTATGCTTGCGATTGTATGATTGTGATAGTATGATTGTGATTGTATGATTGTATTTGGGAGATTGTATTTGGGAGATTGTAATTGTATGATTGCGATTGTATGATTGTGATTGTATGATTGTGATGTATGATTGTAATTGTATGATTATGATTGTATGATTGTGATTGTATGATTGAGATTGTATGATTGTGATTGTATGATTGTGATTGTCTGATTGTGATTGTATGATTGTGATTGTATGATTGTGATTGTATGATTGTGATTGTATGATTGTGAAAGTATGATTGTGATTGTATGATTGTGATTATATGATTGTGATTGTATGATTGTATTTGGGAGATTGTATTTGGGAGTTGGAATTGTATGATTGCGATTGTATGATTGTGATTGCATGATTGTGATGTATGATTGTAATTGTATGATTATGATTGTATGATTGTGATTGTATGATTGAGATTGTATGATTGTGATTGTATGCTTGCGATTGTATGATTGTGATTGTATGATTGTGATTGTATGATTGTGATTGTATGATTGTGATTGTATGATTGTGATTGTATGATTGTGATGTATGATTGTAATTGTATGATTATGATTGTATGATTGTGATTGTATGATTGTGATTGTATGATTGTGATGTATGATTGTAATTGTATGATTATGATTGTGTGATTGTGATTGCATGATTGTGATTGTATGATTGTGATTGCATGATTTTGAATGTATGATTGTGATTGCATGATTGTGATTGTATGATTGTGATTGTATGATTGTGATTGTATGATTGTGATTGAATGATTGTGATTGTATGATTGTGATTGTCTGATTGTGGTTGTGCGATTGTGATTGTACGATTGTGATTGTACGATTGTGATTGTATGATCGTGATTGTATGATTATGATTGTATGATTGTGATTGCATGATTGTGATTGTATGTTTGTGATTGCATGATTTTGAATGTATGATTGTGATTGCATGATTGTGATTGGATGATTGTGATTGTATGATTGTGATTGTATGATTGTGATAGTATGATTGCGATTGTATGATTGTGATTGTATGATTGTGATTGTATGATTGTGATTGCATGATTATAATTGTATGATTGTGATTGTATGATTGTGATTGTATGATTGTATTTGGGAGATTGTATTTGGGGGATTGTAATTGTATGATTGCGATTGTATGATTGTGATTGTATGATTGTGATGTATGATTGTAATTGTATGATTATGATTGTATGATTGTGATTGTATGATTATGATTGTATGATTGTGATTGTATGATTGCGATTGTATGATTGTGATTGTATGATTATGATTGTATTTTTGTGATTGCATGATTGTGATTGTATGATTGTGATTGTATGATTGTGATTGTATGATTGTGATTGCATGATTGTGATTGTATGAGTGTGATTGTCTGATTGTGGTTGTGCGATTGTGATTGTACGATTGTGAATGTACGATTGTGATTGTATGATTGTGATTGTATGAATATGATTGTATGATTGTGATTGCATGATTGTGATTGTATGATTGTATTTGGGAGATTGTATTTGGGATATTGTAATTGTATGATTGCGATTGTATGATTGTGATTGTATGATTGCGATAGTATGATTGTGATTGTATGAATGTGATTGTATGATTGTGATGCATGATTGTAATTGTATGATTATGATTGTATGATTGTGATTGTATGATTGAGATTGTATGACTGTGATTGTATGCTTGCGATTGTATGATTGTGATTGTATGATTGTGATGGTATGATTGTATTTGGGAGATTGTATTTGGGAGATTGTAAGTGTATGATTGCGATTGTATGATTGTGATTGTATGATTGTGATTGTATGATTGTGATTGTATGATTGTGATTGTATGATTGTGATTGTATGATTGTGATGTATGATTGTAATTGTATGATTATGATTGTATGATTGTGATTGTATGATTGTGATTGTATGATTGTGATGTATGATTGTAATTGTATGATTATGATTGTGTGATTGTGATTGCATGATTGTGATTGTATGATTGTGATTGCATGATTTTGAATGTATGATTGTGATTGCATGATTGTGATTGTATGATTGTGATTGTATGATTGTGATTGTATGATTGTGATTGAATGATTGTGATTGTATGATTGTGATTGTCTGATTGTGGTTGTGCGATTGTGATTGTACGATTGTGATTGTACGATTGTGATTGTATGATCGTGATTGTATGATTATGATTGTATGATTGTGATTGCATGATTGTGATTGTATGTTTGTGATTGCATGATTTTGAATGTATGATTGTGATTGCATGATTGTGATTGGATGATTGTGATTGTATGATTGTGATTGTATGATTGCGATAGTATGATTGCGATTGTATGATTGTGATTGTATGATTGTGATTGTATGATTGTGATTGCATGATTATAATTGTATGATTGTGATTGTATGATTGTGATTGTATGATTGTATTTGGGAGATTGTATTTGGGGGATTGTAATTGTATGATTGCGATTGTATGATTGTGATTGTATGATTGTGATGTATGATTGTAATTGTATGATTATGATTGTATGATTGTGATTGTATGATTATGATTGTATGATTGTGATTGTATGATTGCGATTGTATGATTGTGATTGTATGATTATGATTGTATTTTTGTGATTGCATGATTGTGATTGTATGATTGTGATTGTATGATTGTGATTGTATGATTGTGATTGCATGATTGTGATTGTATGAGTGTGATTGTCTGATTGTGGTTGTGCGATTGTGATTGTACGATTGTGAATGTACGATTGTGATTGTATGATTGTGATTGTATGAATATGATTGTATGATTGTGATTGCATGATTGTGATTGTATGATTGTATTTGGGAGATTGTATTTGGGAGATTGTAAGTGTATGATTGCGATTGTATGATTGTGATTGTATGATTGTGATGTATGATTGTAATTGTATGATTATGATTGTATGATTGTGATTGTATGATTGAGATTGTATGATTGTGATTGTATGCTTGCGATTGTATGATTGTGATTGTATGATTGTGATTGTATGATTGTGATTGTATGATTGTGATTGTCTGATTGTGATTGTATGATTGTGATTGTATGATTGTGATTGTATGATTGTGATTGTATGATTGTGAAAGTATGATTGTGATTGTATGATTGTGATTGTATGATTGTGATTGTATGATTGTGATTGTATGATTGTGATTGTATGATTGTGATTGTATGATTGTATTTGGGAGATTGTATTTGGGAGTTGGAATTGTATGATTGCGATTGTATGATTGTGATTGCATGATTGTGATGTATGATTGTAATTGTATGATTATGATTGTATGATTGTGATTGTATGATTGAGATTGTATGATTGTGATTGTATGCTTGCGATTGTATGATTGTGATTGTATGATTGTGATTGTATGATTGTGATTGTATGATTGTGATTGTATGATTGTGATTGTATGATTGTGATTGTATGATTGTGATTGTATGATTGTGATTGTATGATTGTGATTGTATGATTGTGATTGTATGATTGTGATTGTATGATTGTGATTGTATGATTGTGATTGTATGATTGTGATTGTATGATTGTGATTGTATGATTGTGATTGTATGATTGTGATTGTATGATTGTGATTGTATGAGTATGGTTGTCTGATTGTGGTTGTGCGATTGTGATTGTACGATTGTGAATGTACGATTGTGATTGTATGATTGTGATTGTATGAATATGATTGTATGATTGTGATTGCATGATTGCGATTGTATGATTGTGATTGTATGATTGTGATTGTATGATTGTGATTGTATGATTGTGATTGTATGATTGTGATTGTATGATTGTGATTGTATGATTGTGATTGTATGATTGTGATTGTATGATTGTGATTGTATGATTGTGATTGTATGATTGTGATTGTATGATTGTGATTGTATGAGTATGGTTGTCTGATTGTGGTTGTGCGATTGTGATTGTACGATTGTGAATGTACGATTGTGATTGTATGATTGTGATTGTATGAATATGATTGTATGATTGTGATTGCATGATTGCGATTGTATGATTGTGATTGTATGATTGTGATTGTATGATTGTGATTGCATGATTGTGATTGTATGATTGTGATTGCATGATTTTGAATGTATGATTGTGATTGCATGATTGTGATTGTATGATTGTGATTGTATGATTGTGATTGTATGATTGTGATTGTATGATTGTGATTGTATGATTGTGATTGTCTGATTGTGGTTGTGCGATTGTGATTGTACGATTGTGATTGTACGATTGTGATGTATGATTGTAATTGTATGATTATGATTGTATGATTGTGATTGTATGATTATGATTGTATGATTGTGATTGTATGATTGCGATTGTATGATTGTGATTGTATGATTATGATTGTATTTTTGTGATTGCATGATTGTGATTGTATGATTGTGATTGTATGATTGTGATTGTATGATTGTGATTGTATGAGTGTGATTGTCTGATTGTGGTTGTGCGATTGTGATTGTACGATTGTGAATGTACGATTGTGATTGTATGATTGTGATTGTATGAATATGATTGTATGATTGTGATTGCATGATTGTGATTGTATGATTGTATTTGGGAGATTGTATTTGGGATATTGTAATTGTATGATTGCGATTGTATGATTGTGATTGTATGATTGCGATAGTATGATTGTGATTGTATGAATGTGATTGTATGATTGTGATGTATGGTTGTAATTGTATGATTATGATTGTATGATTGTGATTGTATGATTGCGATTGTATGATTGTGATTGTATGATTGTGATGTATGATTGTAATTGTATGATTATGATTGTATGATTGTGATTGTATGATTGTGATTGTATGATTGTGAAAGTATGATTGTGATTGTATGATTGTGATTGTATGATTGTGATTGTATGATTGTGATTGTATGATTGTATTTGGGAGATTGTATTTGGGAGTTGGAATTGTATGATTGCGATTGTATGATTGTGATTGCATGATTGTGATGTATGATTGTAATTGTATGATTATGATTGTATGATTGTGATTGTATGATTGAGATTGTATGATTGTGATTGTATGCTTGCGATTGTATGATTGTGATTGTATGATTGTGATTGTATGATTGTGATTGTATGATTGTGATTGTATGATTGTGATTGTATGATTGTGATTGTATGATTGTGATTGTATGATTGTGATTGTATGATTGTGATTGTATGATTGTGATTGTATGATTGTGATTGTATGATTGTGATTGTATGATTGTGATTGTATGATTGTGATTGTATGATTGTGATTGTATGATTGTGATTGTATGATTGTGATTGTATGATTGTGATTGTATGATTGTGGTTGTATGAGTATGGTTGTCTGATTGTGGTTGTGCGATTGTGATTGTACGATTGTGAATGTACGATTGTGATTGTATGATTGTGATTGTATGAATATGATTGTATGATTGTGATTGCATGATTGCGATTGTATGATTGTGATTGTATGATTGTGATTGTATGATTGTGATTGTATGATTGTGATTGTATGATTGTGATTGTATGATTGTGATTGTATGATTGTGATTGTATGATTGTGATTGTATGATTGTGATTGTATGATTGTGATTGTATGATTGTGATTGTATGAGTATGGTTGTCTGATTGTGGTTGTGCGATTGTGATTGTACGATTGTGAATGTACGATTGTGATTGTATGATTGTGATTGTATGAATATGATTGTATGATTGTGATTGCATGATTGCGATTGTATGATTGTGATTGTATGATTGTGATTGTATGATTGTATTTGGGAGTTTGTATTTGGGATATTGTAATTGTATGATTGCGATTGTATGATTGTGATTGTATGATTGTGATGTATGATTGTAATTGTATGATTATGATTGTATGATTGTGATTGCATGATTGTGATTGTATGATTGTGATTGCATGATTTTGAATGTACGATTGTGATTGCATGATTGTGATTGTATGATTGTGATTGTATGATTGTGATTGTATGATTGTGATTGTATGATTGTGATTGTATGATTGTGATTGTCTGATTGTGGTTGTGCGATTGTGATTGTACGATTGTGATTGTACGATTGTGATGTATGATTGTAATTGTATGATTATGATTGTATGATTGTGATTGTATGATTATGATTGTATGATTGTGATTGTATGATTGCGATTGTATGATTGTGATTGTATGATTATGATTGTATTTTTGTGATTGCATGATTGTGATTGTATGATTGTGATTGTATGATTGTGGTTGTATGATTGTGATTGTATGAGTGTGATTGTCTGATTGTGGTTGTGCGATTGTGATTGTACGATTGTGAATGTACGATTGTGATTGTATGATTGTGATTGTATGAATATGATTGTATGATTGTGATTGCATGATTGTGATTGTATGATTGTATTTGGGAGATTGTATTTGGGATATTGTAATTGTATGATTGCGATTGTATGATTGTGATTGTATGATTGCGATAGTATGATTGTGATTGTATGAATGTGATTGTATGATTGTGATGTATGGTTGTAATTGTATGATTATGATTGTATGATTGTGATTGTATGATTGAGATTGTATGACTGTGATTGTATGCTTGCGATTGTATGATTGTGATTGTATGATTGTGATTGTCTGATTGTATTTGGGAGATTGTATTTGGGAGATTGTAAGTGTATGATTGCGATTGTATGATTGTGATTGTATGATTGTGATGTATGATTGTAATTGTATGATTATGATTGTATGATTGTGATTGTATGATTGAGATTGTATGATTGTGATTGTATGCTTGCGATTGCATGATTGTGATTGTATGATTGTGATTGTATGATTGTGATTGTATGATTGTGATTGTCTGATTGTGATTGTATGATTGTGATTGTATGATTGTGATTGTATGAATGTGATTGTATGATTGTGATGTATGATTGTAATTGTATGATTATGATTGTATGATTGTGATTGTATGATTGTGATTGTATGATTGTGATTGTATGATTGTGATCGTATGATTGTATTTGGGAGATTGTATTTGGGAGATTGTAATTGTATGATTGCGATTGTATGATTGTGATTGCATGATTTTGAATGTATGATTGTGATTGTATGATTGTGACTGCATGATTTTGAATGTACGATTGTGATTGCATGATTGTGATTGTATGATTGTGATTGTATGATTGTGATTGTATGATTGTATTTGGGAGATTGTATTTGGGAGATTGTATTTGGGAGATTGTATTTGGGAGATTGTATTTGGGAGATTGTTATTGTATGATTGCGATTGTATGATTGTGATTGTGTGATTGCGATTGTATGATTGCGATTGTATGATTGTGATTGTATGATTGCGATAGTATGATTGTGATTGTATGATTGTGATTGTATGATTGCGATAGTATGATTGTGATTGTATGAATGTGATTGTATGATTGTGATGTATGATTGTAATTGTATGATTATGATTGTATGATTGTGATTGTATGATTGAGATTGTATGATTGTGATTGTATGCTTATGATTGTATGATTGTGATAGCATGATTGTGATTGTATGATTGTATTTAGGAGATTGTATTTGGGAGATTGTAATTGTATGATTGCGATTGTATGATTGTGATTGTATGATTGTGATGTATGATTGTAATTGTATGATTATGATTGTATGATTGTGATTCTATGATTGAGATTGTATGATTGTGATTGTATGCTCGCGATTGTATGATTGTGATTGTATGATTGTGATTGTATGATTGTGATTGTATGATTGTGATTGTATGATTGTGATTGTATGATTGTGATTGTATGATTGTGATTGTATGATTGTGATTGTATGATTGTGATTGTATGATTGTGATTGTATGATTGTGAAAGTATGATTGTGATTGTATGATTGTGATTGTATGATTGTGATTGTATGATTGTGATTGTATGAGTATGGTTGTCTGATTGTGGTTGTGCGATTGTGATTGTACGATTGTGAATGTACGATTGTGATTGTATGATTGTGATTGTATGAATATGATTGTATGATTGTGATTGCATGATTGTGATTGTATGATTGTGATTGTATGATTGCGATTGTATGATTGTGATTGTATGATTATGATTGTATTTTTGTGATTGCATGATTGTGATTGTATGATTGTGATTGTATGATTGTGATTGTATGATTGTGATTGTATGAGTGTGATTGTCTGATTGTGGTTGTGCGATTGTGATTGTACGATTGTGAATGTACGATTGTGATTGTATGATTGTGATTGTATGAATATGATTGTATGATTGTGATTGCATGATTGTGATTGTATGATTGTATTTGGGAGATTGTATTTGGGATATTGTAATTGTATGATTGCGATTGTATGATTGTGATTGTATGATTGCGATAGTATGATTGTGATTGTATGAATGTGATTGTATGATTGTGATGTATGGTTGTAATTGTATGATTGTGAAAGTATGATTGTGATTGTATGATTGTGATTGTATGATTGTGATTGTATGATTGTGATTGTATGATTGTGATTGTATGATTGTGAAAGTATGATTGTGATTGTATGATTGTGATTGTATGATTGTGATTGTATGATTGTGATTGTATGAGTATGGTTGTCTGATTGTGGTTGTGCGATTGTGATTGTACGATTGTGAATGTACGATTGTGATTGTATGATTGTGATTGTATGAATATGATTGTATGATTGTGATTGCATGATTGTGATTGTATGATTGTGATTGTATGATTGTGATTGTATGATTGTATTTGGGAGTTTGTATTTGGGATATTGTAATTGTATGATTGCGATGGAATGATTGTGATTGTATGATTGTGATTGTATGATTGTGATTGTATGGTTGTGATTGTATGATTGCGATTGTATGATTGTGATTGTATGATTGTGATTGTATGATTGTGATTGCATGATTGTGATTGTATGATTGTGATTGCATGATTTTGAATGTATGATTGTGATTGTATGATTGTGATTGTATGATTGTGATTGTATGATTGTGATTGTATGATTGTGATTGTATGATTGTGATTGTATGATTGCGATAGTATGATTGTGATTGTATGAATGTGATTGTATGATTGTGATGTATGATTGTAATTGTATGATTATGATTGTATGATTGTGATTGTATGATTGTGATTGTTTGATTGTATTTGGGAGATTGTATTTGGGCGATTGCATTTGGGAGATTGTACTTGTATGATTGTGATTCTATGATTATGATTGTATGATTGTGATTGTATGATTGTGATTGTATGATTGTGATTGTATGATTGTGATCGTATGATTGTATTTGGGAGATTGTATTTGGGAGATTGTAATTGTATGATTGCGATTGTATGATTGTGATTGCATGATTTTGAATGTATGATTGTGATTGTATGATTGTGATTGCATGATTGTGATTGTATGATTGTGATTGCATGGTTTTGAATGTATGATTGTGATTGTATCATTGTGATTGTATGATTGTGATTGTATGATTGTGATTGTATGATTGTGATTGTATGATTATGATTGTATGATTGTGATTGCATGATTGTGATTGTATGATTGTGATTGCATGATTTTGAATGTATGATTGTGATTGCATGATTGTGATTGTATGATTGTGATTGTATGATTGTGATTGTACGATTGTGATTGTACGATTGTGATTGTACGATTGTGATTGTATGATTGTGATTGTATGATTGTGATTGTATGATTGTGATTGTATGATTGTGATTGTATGATTGTGATTGTATGATTGTGATTGTATGATTGTGATTGTATGATTATGATTGTATGATTGTGATTGCATGATTGTGATTGTATGATTGTGACTGCATGATTTTGAATGTACGATTGTGATTGCATGATTGTGATTGTATGATTGTGATTGTATGATTGTGATTGTATGATTGTATTTGGGAGATTGTATTTGGGAGATTGTATTTGGGAGATTGTATTTGGGAGATTGTATTTGGGAGATTGTATTTGGGAGATTGTTATTGTATGATTGCGATTGTATGATTGTGATTGTGTGATTGCGATTGTATGATTGCGATTGTATGATTGTGATTGTATGATTGCGATAGTATGATTGTGATTGTATGATTGTGATTGTATGATTGCGATAGTATGATTGTGATTGTATGAATGTGATTGTATGATTGTGATGTATGATTGTAATTGTATGATTATGATTGTATGATTGTGATTGTATGATTGAGATTGTATGATTGTGATTGTATGCTTATGATTGTATGATTGTGATAGCATGATTGTGATTGTATGATTGTGTTTAGGAGATTGTATTTGGGAGATTGTAATTGTATGATTGCGATTGTATGATTGTGATTGTATGATTGTGATGTATGATTGTAATTGTATGATTATGATTGTATGATTGTGATTCTATGATTGAGATTGTATGATTGTGATTGTATGCTCGCGATTGTATGATTGTGATTGTATGATTGTGATTGTATGATTGTGATTGTATGATTGTGATTGTATGATTGTGATTGTATGATTGTGATTGTATGATTGTGATTGTATGATTGTGATTGTATGATTGTGATTGTATGATTGTGATTGTATGATTGTGATTGTATGATTGTGAAAGTATGATTGTGATTGTATGATTGTGATTGTATGATTGTGATTGTATGATTGTGATTGTATGAGTATGGTTGTCTGATTGTGGTTGTGCGATTGTGATTGTACGATTGTGAATGTACGATTGTGATTGTATGATTGTGATTGTATGATTGTGATTGTATGATTATGATTGTATGATTGTGATTGCATGATTGTGATTGTATGATTGTGATTGCATGATTTTGAATGTATGATTGTGATTGTATGATTGTGATTGTATGATTGTGATTGTATGATTGTGATTGTATGATTGTGATTGTATGATTGCGATAGTATGATTGTGATTGTATGAATGTGATTGTATGATTGTGATGTATGATTGTAATTGTATGATTATGATTGTATGATTGTGATTGTATGATTGTGATTGTTTGATTGTATTTGGGAGATTGTATTTGGGCGATTGTATTTGGGAGATTGTACTTGTATGATTGTGATTCTATGATTATGATTGTATGATTGTGATTGTATGATTGTGATTGTATGATTGTGATTGTATGATTGTGATCGTATGATTGTATTTGGGAGATTGTATTTGGGAGATTGTAATTGTATGATTGCGATTGTATGATTGTGATTGCATGATTTTGAATGTATGATTGTGATTGTATGATTGTGATTGCATGATTGTGATTGTATGATTGTGATTGCATGGTTTTGAATGTATGATTGTGATTGTATCATTGTGATTGTATGATTGTGATTGTATGATTGTGATTGTATGATTGTGATTGTATGATTATGATTGTATGATTGTGATTGCATGATTGTGATTGTATGATTGTGATTGCATGATTTTGAATGTATGATTGTGATTGCATGATTGTGATTGTATGATTGTGATTGTATGATTGTGATTGTATGATTATGATTGTATGATTGTGATTGCAAGATTGTGATTGCATGTTTGTGATTGCATGATTTTGAATGTGTGATTGTGATTGCATGATTGTGATTGGATGATTGTGATTGTATGATTGTGATGTATGATTGTAATTGTATGATTATGATTGTATGATTGTGATTGTATGATTGAGATTGTATGATTGAGATTGTATGAATGTGATTGTATGATTGTGATTGTATGATTGCGATTGTATGATTGTGATGTATGATTGTAATTGTATGATTATGATTGTATGATTGTGATTGTATGATTGAGATTGTATGATTGTGATTGTATGATTGTGATTGTATGATTGTGATTGTATGATTGTGATTGTATGATTGTGATTGTATGATTGTGATTGTATGATTGAGATTGTATGATTGAGATTGTATGAATGTGATTGTATGATTGTGATTGTATGATTGCGATAGTATGATTGTGATTGTATGAATGTGATTGTATGATTGTGATGTATGATTGTAATTGTATGATTATGATTGTATGATTGTGATTGTATGATTGAGATTGTATGATTGTGATTGTATGCTTGCGATTGTATGATTGTGATTGTATGATTGTGATTGTATGATTGTATTTGGGAGATTGTATTTGGGAGATTGTATTTGGGAGATTGTAATTGTATCATTGCGATTGTAAGATTGTGATTGTATGATTGTGATGTATGATTGTAATTGTATGATTATGATTGTATGATTGTGATTGTATGATTGAGATTGTATGATTGTGATTGTATGCTTGCGATTGTATGATTGTGATTGTATGATTGTGATTGTATGATTGTGATTGTATGATTGTGATTGTACGATTGTGATTGTACGATTGTGATTGTACGATTGTGATTGTATGATTGTGATTGTATGATTGTGATTGTATGATTGTGATTGTATGATTGTGATTGTATGATTGTGATTGTATGATTGTGATTGTATGATTGTGATTGTATGATTGTGATTGTATGATTGTGATTGTATGATTGTGATTGTATGATTGTGATTGTATGATTGTGATTGTATGAGTATGGTTGTCTGATTGTGGTTGTGCGATTGGGATTGTACGATTGTGAATGTACGATTGTGATTGTATGATTGTGATTGTATGAATATGATTGTATGATTGTGATTGCATGATTGTGATTGTATGATTGTGATTGTATGATTGTGATTGTATGATTGTATTTGGGAGTTTGTATTTGGGATATTGTAATTGTATGATTGCGATTGTATGATTGTGATTGTATGATTGTGATGTATGATTGTAATTGTATGATTATGATTGTGTGATTGTGATTGCATGATTGTGATTGTATGATTGTGATTGCATGATTTTGAATGTATGATTGTGATTGCATGATTGCGATTGTATGATTGTGATTGTATGATTGTGATTGTATGATTGTGATTGAATGATTGTGATTGTATGATTGTGATTGTCTGATTGTGGTTGTGCGATTGTGATTGTACGATTGTGATTGTACGATTGTGATTGTATGATTGTGATTGTATGATTATGATTGTATGATTGTGATTGCAAGATTGTGATTGCATGTTTGTGATTGCATGATTTTGAATGTGTGATTGTGATTGCATGATTGTGATTGGATGATTGTGATTGTATGATTGTGATTGTATGATTGTGATAGTATGATTGTGATTGTATGATTGTGATTGTATGAATGTGATTGTATGATTGTGATTGTATGATTATAATTGTATGATTGTGATTGTATGATTGTATTTGGGAGATTGTATTTGGGAGATTGTATTTGGGAGATTGTATTTGGGAGATTGTAATTGTATGATTGCGATTGTATGATTGTGATTGTATGATTGCGATTGTATGAATGCGATTGTATGATTGTGATTGTATGATTGTGATTGTATGATTGTGATGGTATGATTGTGATCGTATGATTGTATTTGGGAGATTGTAATTGTATGATTGCGATTGTATGATTGTGATTGCATGATTTTGAATGTATGATTGTGATTGTATGATTGTGATTGCATGATTGTGATTGTAGGATTGTGATTGCATGGTTTTGAATGTATGATTGTGATTGTATGATTGTGATTGTATGATTGTGATTGTGTGATTGTGATTGTATGATTATGATTGTATGATTGTGATTGCATGATTGTGATTGTATGATTGTGATTGCATGATTTTGAATGTATGATTGTGATTGTATGATTGTGATTGTATGATTGTGATTGTATGATTGTGATTGTATGATTGTATTTGGGAGATTGTATTTGGGAGATTGTATTTGGGAAATTGTTATTGTATGATTGCGATTGTATGATTGTGATTGTGTGATTGCGATTGTATGATTGCGATCGTATGATTGTGATGTATGATTGTAATTGTATGATTATGATTGTATGATTGTGATTGTATGATTGAGATTGTATGATTGAGATTGTATGAATGTGATTGTATGCTTGCGATTGTATGATTGTGATTGTATGATTGCGATAGTATGATTGTGATTGTATGAATGTGATTGTATGATTGTGATGTATGATTGTAATTGTATGATTATGATTGTATGATTGTGATTGTATGATTGAGATTGTATGACTGTGATTGTATGCTTGCGATTGTATGATTGTGATTGTATGATTGTGATTGTATGATTGTATTTGGGAGATTGTATTTGGGAGATTGTAATTGTATGATTGCGATTGTATGATTGTGATTGTATGATTGTGATGTATGATTGTAATTGTATGATTATGATTGTATGATTGTGATTGTATGATTGAGATTGTATGATTGTGATTGTATGCTTGCGATTGTATGATTGTGATTGTATGATTGTGATTGTATGATTGTGATTGTATGATTGTGATTGTATGATAGTGATTGTATGATTGTGATTGTATGATTGTGATTGTATGATTGTGAAAGTATGATTGTGATTGTATGATTGTGATTGTATGATTGTGATTGTATGATTGTGATTGTATGAGTATGGTTGTCTGATTGTGGTTGTGCGATTGTGATTGTACGATTGTGAATGTACGATTGTGATTGTATGATTGTGATTGTATGAATATGATTGTATGATTGTGATTGCATGATTGTGATTGTATGACTGTGATTGTATGATTGTGATTGTATGATTGTATTTGGGAGTTTGTATTTGGGATATTGTAATTGTATGATTGCGATTGTATGATTGTGATTGTATGATTGTGATTGTATGATTGTGATTGTATGGTTGTGATTGTATGATTGCGATTGTATGATTGTGATTGTATGATTGTGATTGTATGATTGTGATTGCATGATTGTGATTGTATGATTGTGATTGCATGATTTTGAATGTATGATTGTGATTGTATGATTGTGATTGCATGATTGTGATTGTATGGTTGTGATTGCATGATTTTGAATGTATGATTGTGATTGTATGATTGTGATTGTATGATTGTGATTGTATGATTGTGATTGTATGATTGTGATTGTATGAGTATGGTTGTCTGATTGTGGTTGTGCGATTGTGATTGTACGATTGTGAATGTACGATTGTGATTGTATGATTGTGATTGTATGAATATGATTGTATGATTGTGATTGCATGATTGTGATTGTATGATTGTGATTGTATGATTGTGATTGTATGATTGTATTTGGGAGTTTGTATTTGGGATATTGTAATTGTATGATTGCGATTGTATGATTGTGATTGTATGATTGTGATGTATGATTGTAATTGTATGATTATGATTGTATGATTGTGATTGCATGATTGTGATTGTATGATTGTGATTGCATGATTTTGAATGTATGATTGTGATTGCATGATTGTGATTGTATGATTGTGATTGTATGATTGTGATTGTATGATTGTGATTGTATGATTGTGATTGTATGATTGTGATTGTATGATTGTGATTGTCTGATTGTGGTTGTGCGATTGTGATTGTACGATTGTGATTGTACGATTGTGATTGTACGATTGTGATTGTATGATTATGATTGTATGATTGTGATTGCATGATTGTGATTGTATGTTTGTGATTGCATGATTTTGAATGTATGATTGTGATTGCATGATTGTGATTGGATGATTGTGATTGTATGATTGTGATTGTATGATTGTGATAGTATGATTGTGATTGTATGATTGTGATTGTATGATTGTGATTGTATGATTGTGATTGTATGATTATAATTGTATGATTGTGATTGTATGATTGTATTTGGGAGATTGTAATTGTATGATTGCGATTGTATGATTGTGATTGTATGATTGCGATTGTATGAATGCGATTGTATGATTGTGCTTGTATGATTGTGATTGTATGATTGTGATTGTATGATTGTGATCGTATGATTGTATTTGGGAGATTGTAATTGTATGATTGCGATTGTATGATTGTGATTGCATGATTTTGAATGTATGATTGTGATTGTATGATTGTGATTGCATGATTGTGATTGTATGATTGTGATTGCATGGTTTTGAATGTATGATTGTGATTGTATGATTGCGATTATATGATTGTGATTGTATGATTGTGATTGTATGATTGTGATTGTATGATTATGATTGTGTGATTGTGATTGTATGATTGCGATTGTATGATTGTGATTGTATGATTGTGATTGTATGATTGTGATTGTATGATTGTGATAGTATGATTGTGATTGTATGATTGTGATTGTATGATTGTGATTGTATGATTGTGATTGTATGATTATAATTGTATGATTGTGATTGTATGATTGTATTTGGGAGATTGTATTTGTATGATTGCGATTGTATGATTGTGATTGTATGATTGCGATTGTATGAATGCGATTGTATGATTGTGATTGTATGATTGTGATTGTATGATTGTGATTGTATGATTGTGATCGTATGATTGTATTTGGGAGTTTGTATTTGGGATATTGTAATTGCATGATTGCGATTGTATGATTGTGATTGCATGATTTTGAATGTATGATTGTGATTGTATGATTGTGATTGCATGATTGTGATTGTATGATTGTGATTGCATGGTTTTGAATGTATGATTGTGATTGTATGATTGCGATTGCATGATTGTGATTGTATGATTGTGATTGTATGATTGTGATTGTATGATTGTGATTGTATGATTGTATTTGGGAGATTGTATTTGGGAGATTGTATTTGGGAGATTGTTATTGTATGATTGCGATTGTATGATTGTGATTGTGTGATTGCGATTGTATGATTGCGATTGTATGATTGTGATGTATGATTGTAATTGTATGATTATGATTGTATGATTGTGATTGTATGATTGAGATTGTATGATTGAGATTGTATGATTGAGATTGTATGAATGTGATTGTATGCTTGCGATTGTATGATTGTGATTGTATGATTGTGATTGTATGATTGTGATTGTATGATTGCGATTGTATGATTGTGATTGTATGATTATGATTGTATTTTTGTGATTGCATGATTGTGATTGTATGATTGTGATGGTATGATTGTAATTGTATGATTGTGATTGTATGATTGTGATTCTATGAGTGTGATTGTCTGATTGTGGTTGTGCGATTGTGATTGTACGATTGTGAATGTACGATTGTGATTGTATGATTGTGATTGTATGAATATGATTGTATGATTGTGATTGCATGATTGTGATTGTATGATTGTATTTGGGAGATTGTATTTGGGATATTGTAATTGTATGATTGCGATTGTATGATTGTGATTGTATGATTGCGATAGTATGATTGTGATTGTATGAATGTGATTGTATGATTGTGATGTATGATTGTAATTGTATGATTATGATTGTATGATTGTGATTGTATGATTGAGATTGTATGACTGTGATTGTATGCTTGCGATATTATGATTGTGATTGTATGATTGTATTTGGGAGATTGTATTTGGGATATTGTAATTGTATGATTGCGATTGTATGATTGTGATTGTATGATTGCGATAGTATGATTGTGATTGTATGAATGTGATTGTATGATTGTGATGTATGGTTGTAATTGTATGATTATGATTGTATGATTGTGATTGTATGATTGAGATTGTATGACTGTGATTGTATGCTTGCGATTGTATGATTGTGATTGTATGATTGTGATTGTATGATTGTATTTGGGAGATTGTATTTGGGAGATTGTAAGTGTATGATTGCGATTGTATGATTGTGATTGTATGATTGTGATGTATGATTGTAATTGTATGATTATGATTGTATGATTGTGATTGTATGATTGAGATTGTATGATTGTGATTGTATGCTTGCGATTGCATGATTGTGATTGTATGATTGTGATTGTATGATTGTGATTGTATGATTGTGATTGTCTGATTGTGATTGTATGATTGTGATTGTATGATTGTGATTGTATGATTGTGATTGTATGATTGTGATTGTATGATTGTGAAAGTATGATTGTGATTGTATGATTGTGATTGTATGATTGTGATTGTATGATTGTGATTGTATGATTGCGATTGTATGAGTATGGTTGTCTGATTGTGGTTGTGCGATTGTGATTGTACGATTGTGAATGTACGATTGTGATTGTATGATTGTGATTGTATGAATATGATTGTATGATTGTGATTGCATGATTGTGATTGTATGATTGTGATTGTATGATTGTGATTGCATGATTGTGATTGTATGATTGTGATTGTATGATTGTGATTGTATGAATGTGATTGTATGATTGTGATGTATGATTGTAATTGTATGATTATGATTGTATGATTGTGATTGTATGATTGTGATTGTATGATTGTGATTGTATGATTGTGATCGTATGATTGTATTTGGGAGATTGTATTTGGGCGATTGTAATTGTATGATTGCGATTGTATGATTGTGATTGCATGATTTTGAATGTATGATTGTGATTGTATGATTGTGATTGCATGATTGTGATTGTATGATTGTGATTGCATGGTTTTGAATGTATGATTGTGATTGTATGATTGTGATTGTATGATTGTGATTGTATGATTGTGATTGTATGATTGTGATTGTATGATTGTGATTGTATGATTGTGATTGTATGATTGTGATTGTATGATTATGATTGTATGATTGTGATTGCATGATTGTGATTGTATGATTGTGACTGCATGATTTTGAATGTACGATTGTGATTGCATGATTGTGATTGTATGATTGTGATTGTATGATTGTGATTGTATGATTGTATTTGGGAGATTGTATTTGGGAGATTGTATTTGGGAGATTGTATTTGGGAGATTGTATTTGGGAGATTGTTATTGTATGATTGCGATTGTATGATTGTGATTGTGTGATTGCGATTGTATGATTGCGATTGTATGATTGTGATGTATGATTGTAATTGTATGATTATGATTGTATGATTGTGATTGTATGATTGAGATTGTATGATTGAGATTGTATGAATGTGATTGTATGCTTGCGATTGTATGATTGTGATTGTATGATTGTGATTGTATGATTGTGATTGCATGATTTTGAATGTATGATTGTGATTGTATGATTGTGATCGTATGATTGTGACTGTATGATTGTATTTGGGAGATTGTATTTGGGAGATTGTAATTGTATGATTGCGATTGTATGATTGTGATTGTATGATTGTGATGTATGATTGTAATTGTATGATTATGATTGTATGATTGTGATTGTATGATTATGATTGTATGATTGTGATTGTATGATTGCGATTGTATGATTGTGATTGTATGATTATGATTGTATTTTTGTGATTGCATGATTGTGATTGTATGATTGTGATTGTATGATTGTGATTGTATGATTGTGATTGTATGATTGTGATTGTATGAGTGTGATTGTCTGATTGTGGTTGTGCGATTGTGATTTTACGATTGTGAATGTACGATTGTGATTGTATGATTGTGATTGTATGAATATGATTGTATGATTGTGATTGCATGATTGTGATTGTATGATTGTATTTGGGAGATTGTATTTGGGATATTGTAATTGTATGATTGCGATTGTATGATTGTGATTGTATGATTGCGATAGTATGATTGTGATTGTATGAATGTGATTGTATGATTGTGATGTATGATTGTAATTGTATGATTATGATTGTATGATTGTGATTGTATGATTGAGATTGTATGATTGTGATTGTATGCTTATGATTGTATGATTGTGATAGCATGATTGTGATTGTATGATTGTATTTGGGAGATTGTATTTGGGAGATTGTAATTGTATGATTGCGATTGTATGATTGTGATTGTATGATTGTGATGTATGATTGTAATTGTATGATTATGATTGTATGATTGTGATTGTATGATTGAGATTGTATGATTGTGATTGTATGCTCGCGATTGTATGATTGTGATTGTATGATTGTGATTGTATGATTGTGATTGTATGATTGTGATTGTATGATTGTGATTGTATGATTGTGATTGTATGATTGTGATTGTATGATTGTGATTGTATGATTGTGATTGTATGATTGTGATTGTATGATTGTGATTGTATGATTGTGAAAGTATGATTGTGATTGTATGATTGTGATTGTATGATTGTGATTGTATGATTGTGATTGTATGAGTATGGTTGTCTGATTGTGGTTGTGCGATTGTGATTGTACGATTGTGAATGTACGATTGTGATTGTATGATTGTGATTGTATGAATATGATTGTATGATTGTGATTGCATGATTGTGATTGTATGATTGTGATTGTATGATTGCGATTGTATGATTGTGATTGTATGATTATGATTGTATTTTTGTGATTGCATGATTGTGATTGTATGATTGTGATTGTATGATTGTGATTGTATGATTGTGATTGTATGAGTGTGATTGTCTGATTGTGGTTGTGCGATTGTGATTGTACGATTGTGAATGTACGATTGTGATTGTATGATTGTGATTGTATGAATATGATTGTATGATTGTGATTGCATGATTGTGATTGTATGATTGTATTTGGGAGATTGTATTTGGGATATTGTAATTGTATGATTGCGATTGTATGATTGTGATTGTATGATTGCGATAGTATGATTGTGACTGTATGAATGTGATTGTATGATTGTGATGTATGGTTGTAATTGTATGATTATGATTGTATGATTGTGATTGTATGATTGAGATTGTATGACTGTGATTGTATGCTTGCGATTGTATGATTGTGATTGTATGATTGTGATTGTATGATTGTATTTGGGAGATTGTATTTGGGAGATTGTAAGTGTATGATTGCGATTGTATGATTGTGATTGTATGATTGTGATGTATGATTGTAATTGTATGATTATGATTGTATGATTGTGATTGTATGATTGAGATTGTATGATTGTGATTGTATGCTTGCGATTGCATGATTGTGATTGTATGATTGTGATTGTATGATTGTGATTGTATGATTGTGATTGTCTGATTGTGATTGTATGATTGTGATTGTATGATTGTGATTGTATGATTGTGATTGTATGATTGTGATTGTATGATTGTGAAAGTATGATTGTGATTGTATGATTGTGATTGTATGATTGTGATTGTATGATTGTGATTGTATGATTGCGATTGTATGAGTATGGTTGTCTGATTGTGGTTGTGCGATTGTGATTGTACGATTGTGAATGTACGATTGTGAATGTACGATTGTGATTGTATGATTGTGATTGTATGAATATGATTGTATGATTGTGATTGCATGATTGTGATTGTATGATTGTGATTGTATGATTGTGATTGCATGATTGTGATTGTATGATTGTGATTGTATGATTGTGATTGTATGAATGTGATTGTATGATTGTGATGTATGATTGTAATTGTATGATTATGATTGTATGATTGTGATTGTATGATTGTGATTGTATGATTGTGATTGTATGATTGTGATCGTATGATTGTATTTGGGAGATTGTATTTGGGAGATTGTAATTGTATGATTTTGATTGTATGATTGTGATTGCATGATTTTGAATGTATGATTGTGATTGTATGATTGTGATTGCATGATTGTGATTGTATGATTGTGATTGCATGGTTTTGAATGTATGATTGTGATTGTATGATTGTGATTGTATGATTGTGATTGTATGATTGTGATTGTATGATTGTGATTGTATGATTGTGATTGTATGATTGTGATTGTATGATTGTGATTGTATGATTATGATTGTATGATTGTGATTGCATGATTGTGATTGTATGATTGTGACTGCATGATTTTGAATGTACGATTGTGATTGCATGATTGTGATTGTATGATTGTGATTGTATGATTGTGATTGTATGATTGTGATTGTATGATTGTATTTGGGAGATTGTATTTGGGAGATTGTATTTGGGAGATTGTATTTGGGAGATTGTTATTGTATGATTGCGATTGTATGATTGTGATTGTGTGATTGCGATTGTATGATTGCGATTGTATGATTGTGATGTATGATTGTAATTGTATGATTATGATTGTATGATTGTGATTGTATGATTGAGATTGTATGATTGAGATTGTATGAATGTGATTGTATGCTTGCGATTGTATGATTGTGATGTATGATTGTGATTGTATGATTGTGATTGCATGATTTTGAATGTATGATTGTGATTGTATGATTGTGATTGTATGATTGTGACTGTATGATTGTATTTGGGAGATTGTATTTGGGAGATTGTAATTGTATGATTGCGATTGTATGATTGTGATTGTATGATTGTGATGTATGATTGTAATTGTATGATTATGATTGTATGATTGTGATTGTATGATTATGATTGTATGATTGTGATTGTATGATTGCGATTGTATGATTGTGATTGTATGATTATGATTGTATTTCTGTGATTGCATGATTGTGATTGTATGATTGTGATTGTATGATTGTGATTGTATGATTGTGATTGTATGATTGTGATTGTATGAGTGTGATTGTCTGATTGTGGTTGTGCGATTGTGATTTTACGATTGTGAATGTACGATTGTGATTGTATGATGGTGATTGTATGAATATGATTGTATGATTGTGATTGCATGATTGTGATTGTATGATTGTATTTGGGAGATTGTATTTGGGATATTGTAATTGTATGATTGCGATTGTATGATTGTGATTGTATGATTGCGATAGTATGATTGTGATTGTATGAATGTGATTGTATGATTGTGATGTATGATTGTAATTGTATGATTATGATTGTATGATTGTGATTGTATGATTGAGATTGTATGATTGTGATTGTATGCTTATGATTGTATGATTGTGATAGCATGATTGTGATTGTATGATTGTATTTGGGAGATTGTATTTGGGAGATTGTAATTGTATGATTGCGATTGTATGATTGTGATTGTATGATTGTGATGTATGATTGTAATTGTATGATTATGATTGTATGATTGTGATTGTATGATTGAGATTGTATGATTGTGATTGTATGCTTGCGATTGTATGATTGTGATTGTATGATTGTGATTGTATGATTGTGATTGTATGATTGTGATTGTATGATTGTGATTGTATGATTGTGATTGTATGATTGTGATTGTATGATTGTGATTGTATGATTGTGATTGTATGAGTATGGTTGTCTGATTGTGGTTGTGCGATTGTGATTGTACGATTGTGAATGTACGATTGTGATTGTATGATTGTGATTGTATGAATATGATTGTATGATTGTGATTGCATGATTGTGATTGTATGATTGTGATTGTATGATTGTGATTGTATGATTGTATTTGGGAGTTTGTATTTGGGATATTGTAATTGTATGATTGCGATGGAATGATTGTGATTGTATGATTGTGATTGTATGATTGCGATAGTATGATTGTGATTGTATGAATGTGATTGTATGATTGTGATGTATGATTGTAATTGTATGATTATGATTGTATGATTGTGATTGTATGATTGTGATTGTTTGATTGTATTTGGGAGATTGTATTTGGGCGATTGTATTTGGGAGATTGTACTTGTATGATTGTGATTCTATGATTATGATTGTATGATTGTGATTGTATGATTGTGATTGTATGATTGTGATTGTATGATTGTGATCGTATGATTGTATTTGGGAGATTGTATTTGGGAGATTGTAATTGTATGATTGCGATTGTATGATTGTGATTGCATGATTTTGAATGTATGATTGTGATTGTATGATTGTGATTGCATGATTGTGATTGTATGATTGTGATTGCATGGTTTTGAATGTATGATTGTGATTGTATGATTGTGATTGTATGATTGTGATTGTATGATTGTGATTGTATGATTGTGATTGTATGATTATGATTGTATGATTGTGATTGCATGATTGTGATTGTATGATTGTGATTGCATGATTTTGAATGTATGATTGTGATTGCATGATTGTGATTGTATGATTGTGATTGTATGATTGTGATTGTATGATTGTATTTGGGAGATTGTATTTGGGAGATTGTATTTGGGAGATTGTTATTGTATGATTGTGATTGTATGATTGTGATTGTGTGATTGCGATTGTATGATTGCGATTGTATAATTGTGATGTATGATTGTAATTGTATGATTGAGATTGTATGATTGAGATTGTATGAATGTGATTGTATGATTGTGATTGTATGATTGCGATAGTATGATTGTGATTGTATGAATGTGATTGTATGATTGTGATGTATGATTGTAATTGTATGATTATGATTGTATGATTGTGATTGTATGATTGAGATTGTATGATTGTGATTGTATGCTTGCGGTTGTATGATTGTGATTGTATGATTGTGATTGTATGATTGTATTTGGGAGATTGTATTTGGGAGATTGTATTTGGGAGATTGTAATTGTATCATTGCGATTGTATGATTGTGATTGTATGATTGTGATGTATGATTGTAATTGTATGATTATGATTGTATGATTGTGATTGTATGATTGAGATTGTATGATTGTGATTGTATGCTTGCGATTGTATGATTGTGATTGTATGATTGTGATTGTATGATTGTGATTGTATGATTGTGATTGTATGATTGTGATTGTATGATTGTGATTGTATGATTGTGATTGTATGATTGTGATTGTATGATTGTGATTGTATGATTGTGATTGTATGATTGTGATTGTATGATTGTGATTGTATGATTGTGATTGTATGATTGTGATTGTATGATTGTGATTGTATGATTGTGATTGTATGATTGTGATTGTATGATTGTGATTGTATGAGTATGGTTGTCTGATTGTGGTTGTGCGATTGGGATTGTACGATTGTGAATGTACGATTGTGATTGTATGATTGTGATTGTATGAATATGATTGTATGATTGTGATTGCATGATTGTGATTGTATGATTGTGATTGTATGATTGTGATTGTATGATTGTGATTGTATGATTGTGATTGTATGATTGTGATTGTATGATTGTATTTGGGAGATTGTATTTGGGAGATTGTATTTGGGAAATTGTTATTGTATGAATGCGATTGTATGATTGTGATTGTGTGATTGCGATTGTATGATTGCGATCGTATGATTGTGATGTATGATTGTAATTGTATGATTATGATTGTGTGATTGTGATTGCATGATTGTGATTGTATGATTGTGATTGCATGATTTTGAATGTATGATTGTGATTGCATGATTGTGATTGTATGATTGTGATTGTATGATTGTGATTGTATGATTGTGATTGAATGATTGTGATTGTATGATTGTGATTGTCTGATTGTGGTTGTGCGATTGTGATTGTACGATTGTGATTGTACGATTGTGATTGTATGATTGTGATTGTATGATTATGATTGTATGATTGTGATTGCAAGATTGTGATTGCATGTTTGTGATTGCATGATTTTGAATGTGTGATTGTGATTGCATGATTGTGATTGGATGATTGTGATTGTATGATTGTGATTGTATGATTGTGATAGTATGATTGTGATTGTATGATTGTGATTGTATGAATGTGATTGTATGATTGTGATTGTATGATTATAATTGTATGATTGTGATTGTATGATTGTATTTGGGAGATTGTATTTGGGAGATTGTATTTGGGAGATTGTAATTGTATGATTGCGATTGTATGATTGTGATTGTATGATTGCGATTGTATGAATGCGATTGTATGATTGTGATTGTATGATTGTGATTGTATGATTGTGATGGTATGATTGTGATCGTATGATTGTATTTGGGAGATTGTAATTGTATGATTGCGATTGTATGATTGTGATTGCATGATTTTGAATGTATGATTGTGATTGTATGATTGTGATTGCATGATTGTGATTGTAGGATTGTGATTGCATGGTTTTGAATGTATGATTGTGATTGTATGATTGTGATTGTATGATTGTGATTGTGTGATTGTGATTGTATGATTATGATTGTATGATTGTGATTGCATGATTGTGATTGTATGATTGTGATTGCATGATTTTGAATGTATGATTGTGATTGTATGATTGTGATTGTATGATTGTGATTGTATGATTGTGATTGTATGATTGTATTTGGGAGATTGTATTTGGGAGATTGTATTTGGGAAATTGTTATTGTATGAATGCGATTGTATGATTGTGATTGTGTGATTGCGATTGTATGATTGCGATCGTATGATTGTGATGTATGATTGTAATTGTATGATTATGATTGTATGATTGTGATTGTATGATTGAGATTGTATGATTGAGATTGTATGAATGTGATTGTATGCTTGCGATTGTATGATTGTGATTGTATGATTGCGATAGTATGATTGTGATTGTATGAATGTGATTGTATGATTGTGATGTATGATTGTAATTGTATGATTATGATTGTATGATTGTGATTGTATGATTGAGATTGTATGACTGTGATTGTATGCTTGCGATTGTATGATTGTGATTGTATGATTGTGATTGTATGATTGTATTTGGGAGATTGTATTTGGGAGATTGTAATTGTATGATTGCGATTGTATGATTGTGATTGTATGATTGTGATGTATGATTGTAATTGTATGATTATGATTGTATGATTGTGATTGTATGATTGAGATTGTATGATTGTGATTGTATGCTTGCGATTGTATGATTGTGATTGTATGATTGTGATTGTATGATTGTGATTGTATGATTGTGATTGTATGATAGTGATTGTATGATTGTGATTGTATGATTGTGATTGTATGATTGTGAAAGTATGATTGTGATTGTATGATTGTGATTGTATGATTGTGATTGTATGATTGTGATTGTATGAGTATGGTTGTCTGATTGTGGTTGTGCGATTGTGATTGTACGATTGTGAATGTACGATTGTGATTGTATGATTGTGATTGTATGAATATGATTGTATGATTGTGATTGCATGATTGTGATTGTATGACTGTGATTGTATGATTGTGATTGTATGATTGTATTTGGGAGTTTGTATTTGGGATATTGTAATTGTATGATTGCGATTGTATGATTGTGATTGTATGATTGTGATTGTATGGTTGTGATTGTATGATTGCAATTGTATGATTGTGATTGTATGATTGTGATTGTATGATTGTGATTGCATGATTGTGATTGTATGATTGTGATTGCATGATTTTGAATGTATGATTGTGATTGTATGATTGTGATTGCATGATTGTGATTGTATGGTTGTGATTGCATGATTTTGAATGTATGATTGTGATTGTATGATTGTGATTGTATGATTGTGATTGTATGATTGTGATTGTATGATTGTGATTGTATGAGTATGGTTGTCTGATTGTGGTTGTGCGATTGTGATTGTACGATTGTGAATGTACGATTGTGATTGTATGATTGTGATTGTATGAATATGATTGTATGATTGTGATTGCATGATTGTGATTGTATGATTGTGATTGTATGATTGTGATTGTATGATTGTATTTGGGAGTTTGTATTTGGGATATTGTAATTGTATGATTGCGATTGTATGATTGTGATTGTATGATTGTGATGTATGATTGTAATTGTATGATTATGATTGTATGATTGTGATTGCATGATTGTGATTGTATGATTGTGATTGCATGATTTTGAATGTATGATTGTGATTGCATGATTGTGATTGTATGATTGTGATTGTATGATTGTGATTGTATGATTGTGATTGTATGATTGTGATTGTATGATTGTGATTGTCTGATTGTGGTTGTGCGATTGTGCTTGTACGATTGTGATTGTACGATTGTGATTGTACGATTGTGATTGTATGATTATGATTGTATGATTGTGATTGCATGATTGTGATTGTATGTTTGTGATTGCATGATTTTGAATGTATGATTGTGATTGCATGATTGTGATTGGATGATTGTGATTGTATGATTGTGATTGTATGATTGTGATAGTATGATTGTGATTGTATGATTGTGATTGTATGATTGTGATTGTATGATTGTGATTGTATGATTATAATTGTATGATTGTGATTGTATGATTGTATTTGGGAGATTGTAATTGTATGATTGCGATTGTATGATTGTGATTGTATGATTGCGATTGTATGAATGCGATTGTATGATTGTGATTGTATGATTGTGATTGTATGATTGTGATTGTATGATTGTGATCGTATGATTGTATTTGGGAGATTGTATTTGGGAGATTGTAATTGTATGATTGCGATTGTATGATTGTGATTGCATGATTTTGAATGTATGATTGTGATTGTATGATTGTGATTGCATGATTGTGATTGTATGATTGTGATTGCATGGTTTTGAATGTATGATTGTGATTGTATGATTGCGATTGTATGATTGTGATTGTATGATTGTGATTGTATGATTGTGATTGTATGATTATGATTGTGTGATTGTGATTGTATGATTGCGATTGTATGATTGTGATTGTATGATTGTGATTGTATGATTGTGATTGTATGATTGTGATAGTATGATTGTGATTGTATGATTGTGATTGTATGATTGTGATTGTATGATTGTGATTGTATGATTATAATTTTATGATTGTGATTGTATGATTGTATTTGGGAGATTGTGATTGTATGATTGCGATTGTATGATTGTGATTGTATGATTGCGATTGTATGAATGCGATTGTATGATTGTGATTGTATGATTGTGATTGTATGATTGTGATTGTATGATTGTGATCGTATGATTGTATTTGGGAGTTTGTATTTGGGATATTGTAATTGCATGATTGCGATTGTATGATTGTGATTGCATGATTTTGAATGTATGATTGTGATTGTATGATTGTGATTGCATGATTGTGATTGTATGATTGTGATTGCATGGTTTTGAATGTATGATTGTGATTGTATGATTGCGATTGTATGATTGTGATTGTATGATTGTGATTGTATGATTGTGATTGTATGATTGTGATTGTATGATTGTATTTGGGAGATTGTATTTGGGAGATTGTATTTGGGAGATTGTTATTGTATGATTGCGATTGTATGATTGTGATTGTGTGATTGCGATTGTATGATTGCGATTGTATGATTGTGATGTATGATTGTAATTGTATGATTATGATTGTATGATTGTGATTGTATGATTGAGATTGTATGATTGAGATTGTATGATTGAGATTGTATGAATGTGATTGTATGCTTGCGATTGTATGATTGTGATTGTATGATTGTGATTGTATGATTGTGATTGTATGATTGCGATTGTATGATTGTGATTGTATGATTATGATTGTATTTTTGTGATTGCATGATTGTGATTGTATGATTGTGATGGTATGATTGTAATTGTATGATTGTGATTGTATGATTGTGATTCTATGAGTGTGATTGTCTGATTGTGGTTGTGCGATTGTGATTGTACGATTGTGAATGTACGATTGTGATTGTATGATTGTGATTGTATGAATATGATTGTATGATTGTGATTGCATGATTGTGATTGTATGATTGTATTTGGGAGATTGTATTTGGGATATTGTAATTGTATGATTGCGATTGTATGATTGTGATTGTCGATTGCGATAGTATGATTGTGATTGTATGAATGTGATTGTATGATTGTGATGTATGATTGTAATTGTATGATTATGATTGTATGATTGTGATTGTATGATTGAGATTGTATGACTGTGATTGTATGCTTGCGATATTATGATTGTGATTGTATGATTGTGATTGTATGATTGTATTTGGGAGATTGTATTTGGGAGATTGTAATTGTATGATTGCGATTGTATGATTGTGATTGTATGATTGTGATGTATGATTGTAATTGTATGATTATGATTGTATGATTGTGATTGTATGATTGAGATTGTATGATTGTGATTGTATGCTTGCGATTGTATGATTGTGATTGTATGATTGTGATTGTATGATTGTGATTGTATGATTGTGACTGTATGATTGTGATTGTATGATTGTGATTGTATGATTGTGATTGTATGATTGTGATTGTATGATTGTGATTGTATGATTGTGAAAGTATGATTGTGATTGTATGATTGTGATTGTATGATTGTGATTGTATGATTGTGATTGTATGATTGTGATTGTATGAGTATGGTTGTCTGATTGTGGTTGTGCGATTGTGATTGTACGATTGTGAATGTACGATTGTGATTGTATGATTGTGATTGTATGAATATGATTGTATGATTGTGATTGCATAATTGTGATTGTATGATTGTGATTGTATGATTGTGATTGTATGATTGTATTTGGGAGTTTGTATTTGGGATATTGTAATTGTATGATTGCGATTGTATGATTGTGATTGTATGATTGTGATTGTATGGTTGTGATTGTATGATTGCGATTGTATGATTGTGATTGTATGATTGTGATTGTATGATTGTGATTGTATGATTGTGATTGTATGATTGTGATTGTATGATTATAATTGTATGATTGTGATTGTATGATTGTATTTGGGAGATTGTATTTGGGAGATTGTATTTGGGAGATTGTAATTGTATGATTGCGATTGTATGATTGTGATTGTATGATTGCGATTGTATGAATGCGATTGTATGATTGTGATTGTATGATTGTGATTGTATGATTGTGATTGTATGATTGTGATTGTATGATTGTATTTGGGAGATTGTATTTGGGAGATTGTAATTGTATGATTGCGATTGTATGATTGTGATTGTATGATTGCGATTGTATGATTGTGATTGCATGATTGTGATTGTATGATTGTGATTGTATGATTGTGATTGTATGATTGTATTTGGGAGCTTGTATTTGGGATATTGTAATTGTATGATTGCGATTGTATGATTGTGATTGTATGATTGTGATTCTATGGTTGTGATTGTATGATTGCGATTGTATGATTGTGATTGTATGATTGTGATTGTATGATTGTGATTGCATGATTGTGATTGTATGATTGTGATTGCATGTTTTTGAATGTATGATTGTGATTGTATGATTGTGATTGCATGATTGTGATTGTATGGTTGTGATTGCATGATTTTGAATGTATGATTGTGATTGTATGATTGTGATTGTATGATTGTGATTGTATGATTGTGATTGTATGATTGTGATTGTATGATTGTGATTGTATGATTGTGATTGTATGATTGTGATTGTATGATTGTGGTTGTATGATTGTATTTGGGAGATTGTATTTGGGGATTGTAATTGTATGATTGCGATTGTATGATTGTGATTGTATGATTGTGATGTATGATTGTAATTGTATGATTATGATTGTATGATTGTGATTGTATGATTATGATTGTATGATTGTGATTGTATGATTGCGATTGTATGATTGTGATTGTATGATTATGATTATATTTTTGTGATTGCATGATTGTGATTGTATGATTGTGATTGTATGATTGTGATTGTATGATTGTGATTGTATGATTGTGATTGTATGATTGTGATTGTATGATTGTGATTGTATGATTGTGATTGTATGATTGTATTTGGGAGATTGTATTTGGGAGATTGTATTTGGGAGATTGTAATTGTACGATTGCGATTGTATGATTGTGATTGTATGATTGTGATGTATGATTGTAATTGTATGATTATGATTGTATGATTGTGATTGTATGATTATGATTGTATGATTGTGATTGTATGATTGGGATTGTATGATTGTATTTGGGAGTTTGTATTTGGGATATTGTAATTGTATGATTGCGATTGTATGATTGTGATTGTATGATTGTGATTGTATGGTTGTGATTGTATGATTGCGATTGTATGATTGTGATTGTATGATTGTGATTGTATGATTGTGATTGCATGATTGTGATTGTATGATTGCGATTGTATGAATGCGATTGTATGATTGTGATTGTATGATTGTGATTGTATGATTGTGATTGTATGATTGTATTTGGGAGATTGTATTTGGGAGATTGTAATTGTATGATTGCGATTGTATGATTGTGATTGTATGATTGCGATTGTATGATTGTGATTGCATGATTGTGATTGTATGATTGTGATTGTATGATTGTGATTGTATGATTGTATTTGGGAGTTTGTATTTGGGATATTGTAATTGTATGATTGCGATTGTATGATTGTGATTGTATGATTGTGATTCTATGGTTGTGATTGTATGATTGCGATTGTATGATTGTGATTGTATGATTGTGATTGTATGATTGTGATTGCATGATTGTGATTGTATGATTGTGATTGCATGATTTTGAATGTATGATTGTGATTGTATGATTGTGATTGCATGATTGTGATTGTATGGTTGTGATTGCATGATTTTGAATGTATGATTGTGATTGTATGATTGTGATTGTATGATTGTGATTGTATGATTGTGATTGTATGATTGTGATTGTATGATTGTGATTGTATGATTGTGATTGTATGATTATGATTGTATGATTGTGATTGTATGATTGCGATTGTATGATTGTGATTGTATGATTATGATTATATTTTTGTGATTGCATGATTGTGATTGTATGATTGTGATTGTATGATTGTGATTGTATGATTGTGATTGTATGATTGTGATTGTATGATTGTGATTGTATGATTGTGATTGTATGATTGTGATTGTATGATTGTGATTGTATGATTGTGATAGTATGATTGTGATTGTATGATTGTGATTGTATGATTGTGATTGTATGATTATAATTGTATGATTGTGATTGTATGATTGTATTTGGGAGATTGTATTTGGGAGATTGTATTTCGGAGATTGTATTTGGGAGATTGTAATTGTATGATTGCGATTGTATGATTGTGATTGTATGATTGCGATTGTATGAATGCGATTGTATGATTGTGATTGTATGATTGTGATTGTATGATTGTGATTGTATGATTGTGATTGTATGATTGTGATTGTATGATTGTATTTGGGAGATTGTATTTGGGAGATTGTAATTGTATGATTGCGATTGTATGATTGTGATTGTATGATTGCGATTGTATGATTGTGATTGTATGATTGTGATGTATGATTGTAATTGTATGATTATGATTGTATGATTGTGATTGTATGATTGAGATTGTATGATTGAGATTGTATGAATGTGATTGTATGCTTGCGATTGTATGATTGTGATTGTATGATTGTGATTGTATGATTGTGATTGTATGATTGTGATTGTATGATTGTGATTGTATGATTGTGATTGTATGATTGTGATTGTATGATTGTGATTGTATGATTGTGATTGTATGATTGCGATTGTATGATTGTGATTGTATGATTGTGATTGTATGATTGTGATTGTATGACTGTGATTGCATGATTGTGATTGTATGATTGTGATTGCATGATTTTGAATGTATGATTGTGATTGTATGATTGTGATTGCATGATTGTCATTGTATGGTTGTGATTGCATGATTTTGAATGTATGATTGTGATTGTATGATTGTGATTGTATGATTGTGATTGTATGATTGTGATTGTATGATTGTGATTGTATGATTGTATTTGGGAGATTGTATTTGGGAGATTGTAATTGTATGATTGCGATTGTATGATTGTGATTGTATGATTGTGATGTATGATTGTAATTGTATGATTATGATTGTATGATTGTGATTGTATGATTATGATTGTATGATTGTGATTGTATGATTGCGATTGTATGATTGTGATTGTATGATTATGATTGTATTTTTGTGATTGCATGATTGTGATTGTATGATTGTGATTGTGTGATTGTGATTGTATGATTGTGATTGTCTGATTGTGGTTGTGCGATTGTGATTGTACGATTGTGATTGTACGATTGTGATTGTATGATTGTGATTGTATGATTATGATTGTATGATTGTGATTGCATGATTGTGATTGTATGATTGTGATTGCATGATTTTGAATGTATGATTGTGATTGCATGATTGTAATTGTATGATTGTGATTGTATGATTGTGATTGTATGATTGTGATTGTATGATTATAATTGTATGATTGTGATTGTATGATTGTATTTGGGAGATTGTATTTGGGAGATTGTATTTGGGAGATTGTATTTGGGAGATTGTAATTGTATGATTGCGATTGTATGATTGTGATTGTATGATTGCGATTGTATGATTGTAATTGTATGATTATGATTTTATGATTGTGATTGTATGATTATGATTGTATGATTGTGATTGTATGATTGCGATTGTATGATTGTGATTGTATGATTATGATTGTATTTTTGTGATTGCATGATTGTGATTGTATGATTGTGATTGTGTGATTGTGATTGTATGATTGTGATTGTCTGATTGTGGTTGTGCGATTGTGATTGTACGATTGTGATTGTACGATTGTGATTGTATGATTGTGATTGTATGATTATGATTGTATGATTGTGATTGCATGATTGTGATTGTATGATTGTGATTGCATGATTTTGAATGTATGATTGTGATTGCATGATTGTAATTGTATGATTGTGATTGTATGATTGTGATTGTATGATTGTGATTGTATGATTGTGATTGTATGATTATAATTGTATGATTGTGATTGTATGATTGTATTTGGGAGATTGAATTTGGGAGATTGTATTTGGGAGATTGTATTTGGGAGATTGTAATTGTATGATTGCGATTGTATGATTGTGATTGTATGATTGCGATTGTATGAATGCGATTGTATGATTGTGATTGTATGATTGTGATTGTATGATTGTGATTGTATGGTTGTGATGGTATGATTGTATTTGGGAGATTGTATTTGGGAGATTGTAATTGTATGATTGCGATTGTATTATTGTGATTGTATGATTGCGATTGTATGATTGTGATTGTATGATTGTGATGTATGATTGTAATTGTATGATTATGATTGTATGATTGTGATTGTATGATTGAGATTGTATGATTGAGATTGTATGAATGTGATTGTATGCTTGCGATTGTATGATTGTGATTGTATGATTGTGATTGTATGATTGTGATTGTATGATTGTGATTGTATGATTGTGATTGTATGATTGTGATTGTACGATTGTGATTGTATGATTGCGATTGTATGATTGTGATTGTATGATTGTGATTGTATGATTGTGATTGCATGATTGTGATTGTATGATTGAGATTGCATGATTTTGAATGTATGATTGTGATTGTATGATTGTGATTGCATGATTGTGATTGTATGGTTGTGATTGCATGATTTTGAATGTATGATTGTGATTGTATGATTGTGATTGAATGATTGTGATTGTATGATTGTGATAGTATGATTGTGATTGTATGATTGTGATTGTATGATTGTGATTGTATGATTGTGATTGTATGATTGTGATTGTATGATTGTATTTGGGAGATTGTATTTGGGAGATTGTAATTGTATGATTGCGATTGTATGATTGTGATTGTATGATTGTGATGTATGATTGTGATTGTATGATTGTATTTGGGAGTTTGTATTTGGGATATTGTAATTGTATGATTGTGATTGTATGATTGTGATTGTATGATTGTGATTGTATGATTGTGATTGTATGATTATGATTGTATGATTGTGATTGTATGATTGCGATTGTATGATTGTGATTGTATGATTATGATTGTATTTTTGTGATTGCATGATTGTGATTGTATGATTGTGATTGTGTGATTGTGATTGTATGATTGTGATTGTCTGATTGTATTTGGGAGATTGTAATTGTATGATTGCGATTGTATGATTGTGATTGTATGATTGTGATGTATGATTGTAATTGTATGATTATGATTGTATGATTGTGATTGTATGATTATGATTGTATGATTGTGATTGTATGATTGCGATTGTATGATTGTGATTGTATGATTATGATTATATTTTTGTGATTGCATGATTGTGATTGTATGATTGTGATTGAATGATTGTGATTGTATGATTGTGATTGTATGATTGTGATTGTATGATTGTGATTGTATGATTGTGATTGTATGATTGTGATTGTATGATTGTGATTGTATGATTGTGATTGTATGATTGTGATTGTATGATTGTGATAGTATGATTGTGATTGTATGATTGTGATTGTATGATTGTGATTGTATGATTATAATTGTATGATTGTGATTGTATGATTGTATTTGGGAGATTGTATTTGGGAGATTGTATTTGGGAGATTGTAATTGTATGATTGCGATTGTATGATTGTGATTGTATGATTGCGATTGTATGAATGCGATTGTATGATTGTGATTGTATGATTGTGATTGTATGATTGTGATTGTATGGTTGTGATTGTATGATTGTATTTGGGAGATTGTATTTGGGAGATTGTAATTGTATGATTGCGATTGTATTATTGTGATTGTATGATTGCGATTGTATGATTGTGATTGTATGATTGTGATGTATGATTGTAATTGTATGATTATGATTGTATGATTGTGATTGTATGATTGAGATTGTATGATTGAGATTGTATGAATGTGATTGTATGCTTGCGATTGTATGATTGTGATTGTATGATTGTGATTGTATGATTGTGATTGTATGATTGTGATTGTATGATTGTGATTGTATGATTGTGATTGTACGATTGTGATTGTATGATTGCGATTGTATGATTGTGATTGTATGATTGTGATTGTATGATTGTGATTGCATGATTGTGATTGTATGATTGTGATTGCATGATTTTGAATGTATGATTGTGATTGTATGATTGTGATTGCATGATTGTGATTGTATGGTTGTGATTGCATGATTTTGAATGTATGATTGTGATTGTATGATTGTGATTGTATGATTGTATTTGGGAGGTTGTATTTGGGAGATTGTATTTGGGAGATTGTATTTGGGAGATTGTAATTGTATGATTGCGATTGTATGATTGTGATTGTATGATTGCGATTGTATGAATGCGATTGTATGATTGTGATTGTATGATTGTGATTGTATGATTGTGATTGTATGGTTGTGATGGTATGATTGTATTTGGGAGATTGTATTTGGGAGATTGTAATTGTATGATTGCGATTGTATTATTGTGATTGTATGATTGCGATTGTATGATTGTGATTGTATGATTGTGATGTATGATTGTAATTGTATGATTATGATTGTATGATTGTGATTGTATGATTGAGATTGTATGATTGAGATTGTATGAATGTGATTGTATGCTTGCGATTGTATGATTGTGATGTATGATTGTAATTGTATGATTATGATTGTATGATTGTGATTGTATGATTATGATTGTATGATTGTGATTGTATGATTGCGATTGTATGATTGTGATTGTATGATTATGATTGTATTTTTGTGATTGCATGATTGTGATTGTATGATTGTGATTGTGTGATTGTGATTGTATGATTGTGATTGTCTGATTGTGGTTGTGCGATTGTGATTGTACGATTGTGATTGTACGATTGTGATTGTATGATTGTGATTGTATGATTATGATTGTATGATTGTGATTGCATGATTGTGATTGTATGATTGTGATTGCATGATTTTGAATGTATGATTGTGATTGCATGATTGTGATTGTATGATTGTGATTGTATGATTGTGATTGTATGATTGTGATTGTATGATTATGATTGTATTTTTGTGATTGCATGATTGTGATTGTATGATTGTGATTGTGTGATTGTGATTGTATGATTGTGATTGTCTGATTGTGGTTGTGCGATTGTGATTGTACGATTGTGATTGTACGATTGTGATTGTATGATTGTGATTGTATGATTATGATTGTATGATTGTGATTGCATGATTGTGATTGTATGATTGTGATTGCATGATTTTGAATGTATGATTGTGATTGCATGATTGTGATTGTATGATTGTGATTGTATGATTGTGATTGTATGAATGTGATTGTATGATTGTGATGTATGATTGTAATTGTATGATTATGATTGTATGATTGTGATTGTATGATTGTGATTGTATGATTGTGATTGTATGATTGTGATTGTATGAGTGTGATTGTATGATTGTGATTGTATGATTGTGATTGTATGATTGTGATAGTATGATTGTGATTGTATGATTGTGATTGTATGACTGTGATTGTATGATTGTGATTGTATGATTGTGATATTATGATTGTGAAAGTATGATTGTGATTGTATGATTGTGATTGTATGATTGCGATTGTATGATTGTGATTGTATGATTGTGATGTATGATTGTAATTGTATGATTATGACTGTATGATTGTGATTGTATGATTGAGATTGTATGATTGAGATTGTATGATTGTGATTGTATGATTGCGATTGTATGATTGCGATTGTATGATTGTGATTGTATGATTGTGATTGTATGATTGTGATTGTATGATTGTGATTGTATGATTGTGATTGTATGATTGTGATTGCATGATTGTGATTGTATGATTGTGATTGTATGATTGTGAAAGTATGATTGTGATTGTATGATTGTGATTGTATGATTGTGATTGTATGATTGTGATTGTATGATTGTGATTGTATGATTGTGATTGTATGATTGTGAGTGCATGATTGTGATTGTATGATTGTGATTGTATGATTGTGAAAGTATGATTGTGATTGTATGATTGTGATTGTATGATTGTGATTGTATGATTGTGATTGTATGAGTATGGTTGTCTGATTGTGGTTGTGCGATTGTGATAGTACGATTGTGAATGTACGATTGTGATTGTATGATTGTGGTTGTATGAATATGATTGTATGATTGTGATTGCATGATTGTGATTGTATGATTGTGATTGTCTGATTGTATTTGGGAGATTGTAATTGTATGATTGCGATTGTATGATTGTGATTGTATGATTGTGATGTATGATTGTAATTGTATGATTATGATTGTATGATTGTGATTGTATGATTATGATTGTATGATTGTGATTGTATGATTGCGATTGTATGATTGTGATTGTATGATTATGATTATATTTTTGTGATTGCATGATTGTGATTGTATGATTGTGATTGTATGATTGTGATTGTATGATTGTGATTGTATGATTGTGATTGTATGATTGTGATTGTATGATTGTGATTGTATGATTGTGATTGTATGATTGTGATTGTATGATTGTGATTGTATGATTGTGATTGTATGATTGTGATTGTATGATTGTGATTGTATGATTGTGATAGTATGATTGTGATTGTATGATTGTGATTGTATGATTGTGATTGTTTGATTATAATTGTATGATTGTGATTGTATGATTGTATTTGGGAGATTGTATTTGGGAGATTGTATTTGGGAGATTGTAATTGTATGATTGCGATTGTATGATTGTGATTGTATGATTGCGATTGTATGAATGCGATTGTATGATTGTGATTGTATGATTGTGATTGTATGATTGTGATTGTATGGTTGTGATTGTATGATTGTATTTGGGAGATTGTATTTGGGAGATTGTAATTGTATGATTGCGATTGTATTATTGTGATTGTATGATTGCGATTGTATGATTGTGATTGTATGATTGTGATTGTATGATTGTGATTGCATGATTGTGATTGTATGATTGTGATTGCATGATTTTGAATGTATGATTGTGATTGTATGATTGTGATTGCATGATTGTGATTGTATGGTTGTGATTGCATGATTTTGAATGTATGATTGTGATTGTATGATTGTGATTGTATGATTGTATTTGGGAGGTTGTATTTGGGAGATTGTATTTGGGAGATTGTATTTGGGAGATTGTAATTGTATGATTGCGATTGTATGATTGTGATTGTATGATTGTGATGTATGATTGTAATTGTATGATTATGATTGTATGATTGTGATTGTATGATTATGATTGTATGATTGTGATTGTATGATTGCGATTGTATGATTGTGATTGTATGATTATGATTGTATTTTTGTGATTGCATGATTGTGATTGTATGATTGTGATTGTGTGATTGTGATTGTATGATTGTGATTGTCTGATTGTGGTTGTGCGATTGTGATTGTACGATTGTGATTGTACGATTGTGATTGTATGATTGTGATTGTATGATTATGATTGTATGATTGTGATTGCATGATTGTGATTGTATGATTGTGATTGCATGATTTTGAATGTATGATTGTGATTGCATGATTGTGATTGTATGATTGTGATTGTATGATTGTGATTGTATGAATGTGATTGTATGATTGTGATGTATGATTGTAATTGTATGATTATGATTGTATGATTGTGATTGTATGATTGTGATTGTATGATTGTGATTGTATGATTATGATTGTATGAGTGTGATTGTATGATTGTGATTGTATGATTGTGATTGTATGATTGTGATAGTATGATTGTGATTGTATGATTGTGATTGTATGACTGTGATTGTATGATTGTGATTGTATGATTGTGATATTATGATTGTGAAAGTATGATTGTGATTGTATGATTGTGATTGTATGATTGCGATTGTATGATTGTGATTGTATGATTGTGATGTATGATTGTAATTGTATGATTATGACTGTATGATTGTGATTGTATGATTGAGATTGTATGATTGAGATTGTATGATTGTGATTGTATGATTGCGATTGTATGATTGCGATTGTATGATTGTGATTGTATGATTGTGATTGTATGATTGTGATTGTATGATTGTGATTGTATGATTGTGATTGTATGATTGTGATTGCATGATTGTGATTGTATGATTGTGATTGTATGATTGTGAAAGTATGATTGTGATTGTATGATTGTGATTGTATGATTGTGATTGTATGATTGTGATTGTATGATTGTGATTGTATGATTGTGATTGTATGATTGTGATTGTATGATTGTGATTGTATGATTGTGATTGCATGATTGTGATTGTATGATTGTGATTGTATGATTGTGATTGTATGATTGTGATTGTATGATTGTGATTGTATGAGTATGGTTGTCTGATTGTGGTTGTGCGATTGTGATAGTACGATTGTGAATGTACGATTGTGATTGTATGATTGTGGTTGTATGAATATGATTGTATGATTGTGATTGCATGATTGTGATTGTATGATTGTGATTGTATGATTGTGATTGTATGATTGTATTTGGGAGTTTGTATTTGGGATATTGTAATTGTATGATTGCGATTGTATGATTGTGATTGTATGATTGTGATTGTATGATTGTGATTGTATGATTGTGATTGTATGATTGTGATTGTATGATTGTGATTGTATGATTGTGATTGTATGATTGTGATTGTATGATTGTGATTGTATGATTGTGATTGTATGATTGTGATTGTATGATTGCGATTGTATGATTGTGATTGTATGATTGTGATGTATGATTGTAATTGTATGATTATGATTGTATGATTGTGATTGTATGATTATGATTGTATGATTGTGATTGTATGATTGCGATTGTATGATTGTGATTGTATGATTATGATTATATTTTTGTGATTGCATGATTGTGATTGTATGATTGTGATTGTATGATTGTGATTGTATGATTGTGATTGTATGATTGTGATTGTATGATTGTGATTGTATGATTGTGATTGTATGATTGTGATTGTTTGATTGTATTTGGGAGATTGTATTTGGGCGATTGTATTTGGGAGATTGTACTTGTATGATTGTGATTCTATGATTATGATTGTATGATTGTGATTGTATGATTGTGATTGTATGATTGTATTTGGGAGATTGTATTTGGGAGATTGTAATTGTATGATTGCGATTGTATGATTGTGATTGTATGATTGCGATTGTATGATTGTGATTGTATGATTGTGATGTATGATTGTAATTGTATGATTATGATTGTATGATTGTGATTGTATGATTGAGATTGTATGATTGTGATTGTATGATTGCGATTGTATGATTGTGATTGTATGATTGTGATTGTATGATTGTGATTGTATGATTGTGATTGTATGATTGTGATTGTATGATTGTGAAAGTATGATTGTGATTGTATGATTGTGATTGTATGATTGTGATTGGATGAGTATGGTTTTCTGATTGTGGTTGTGCGATTGTGATTGTACGATTGTGAATGTACGATTGTGATTGTATGATTGTGATTGTATGAATATGATTGTATGATTGTGATTGCATGATTGTGATTGTATGATTGTGATTGTATGATTGTGATTGTATGATTGTATTTGGGAGTTTGTATTTGGGATATTGTAATTGTATGATTGCGATTGTATGATTGTGATTGTATGATTGTGATTGTATGATTGTGATTGTATGGTTGTGATTGTATGATTGCGATTGTATGATTGTGATTGTATGATTGTGATTGTATGATTGTGATTGCATGATTGTGATTGTATGATTGTGATTGCATGATTTTGAATGTATGATTGTGATTGTATGATTGTGATTGCATGATTGTGATTGTATGGTTGTGATTGCATGATTGTGATTGTATGGTTGTGATTGCATGATTTTGAATGTATGATTGTGATTGTATGATTGTGATTGTATGATTGTGATTGTATGATTGTGATTGTATGATTGTGATTGTATGATTGTGATAGTATGATTGCGATTGTATGATTGTGATTGTATGATTGTGATTGTATGATTGTGATTGTATGATTGTGATTGTATGATTGTGATTGTATGATTGTGATTGTATGATTGTGATTGTATGATTGTATTTGGGAGATTGTATTTGGGAGATTGTAATTGTATGATTGCGATTGTATGATTGTGATTGTATGATTGTGATGTATGATTGTAATTGTATGATTATGATTGTATGATTGTGATTGTATGATTATGATTGTATGATTGTGATTGTATGATTGCGATTGTATGATTGTGATTGTATGATTATGATTATATTTTTGTGATTGCATGATTGTGATTGTATGATTGTGATTGTATGATTGTGATTGTATGATTGTGATTGTATGATTGTGATTGTATGATTGTGATTGTATGATTGTGATTGTATGATTGTGATTGTATGATTGTGATTGTATGATTGTGATTGTATGATTGTGATTGTATGATTGTGATTGTATGATTGTGATTGTATGATTGTGATTGTATGATTGTGATTGTATGATTGTGATTGTATGATTGTGATTGTATGATTGTGATTGTATGATTGTGATTGTATGATTGTGATAGTATGATTGTGATTGTATGATTGTGATTGTATGATTGTGATTGTATGATTATAATTGTATGATTGTGATTGTATGATTGTATTTGGGAGATTGTATTTGGGAGATTGTATTTGGGAGATTGTAATTGTATGATTGCGATTGTATGATTGTGATTGTATGATTGCGATTGTATGAATGCGATTGTATGATTGTGATTGTATGATTGTGATTGTATGATTGTGATTGTATGGTTGTGATTGTATGTTTGTATTTGGGAGATTGTATTTGGGAGATTGTAATTGTATGATTGCGATTGTATTATTGTGATTGTATGATTGCGATTGTATGATTGTGATTGTATGATTGTGATGTATGATTGTAATTGTATGATTATGATTGTATGATTGTGATTGTATGATTGAGATTGTATGATTGAGATTGTATGAATGTGATTGTATGCTTGCGATTGTGTGATTGTGATTGTATGATTGTGATTGTATGATTGTGATTGTATGATTGTGATTGTATGATTGTGATTGTATGATTGTGATTGTATGATTGTGATTGTACGATTGTGATTGTATGATTGCGATTGTATGATTGTGATTGTATGATTGTGATTGCATGATTGTGATTGTATGATTGTGATTGCATGATTTTGAATGTATGATTGTGATTGTATGATTGTGATTGCATGATTGTGATTGTATGGTTGTGATTGCATGATTTTGAATGTATGATTGTGATTGTAAGATTGTGATTGTATGATTGTGGTTGTATGATTGTGGTTGTATGATTGTGATAGTATGATTGTGATTGTATGATTGTGATTGTATGATTGTGATTGTATGATTGTGATTGTGTTATTGTGATTGTATGATTGTGATTGTATGATTGTGATTGCATGATTGTGATTGTATGATTGTGATTGCATGATTTTGAATGTATGAGTGTGATTGTATGATTGTGATTGCATGATTGTGATTGTATGATTGTGATTGCATGATTTTGAATGTATGATTGTGATTGTATGATTGTGATTGTATGATTGTGATTGTATGATTATGATTGTATGATTGTGATTGCATGATTGTGATGTATGATTGTAATTGTATGATTATGATTGTATGATTGTGATTGCATGATTTTGAATGTATGATCGTGATTGTATGATTGTGATTGCGAGATTGTGATTGTATGATTGTGATTGTATGATTATGATTGTATGATTGTGATTGCATGATTGTGATTGTATGTTTGTGATTGCATGATTTTGAATGTATGATTGTGATTGCATGATTGTGATTGGATGATTGTGATTGGATGATTGTGATTGTATGATTGTGATTGTATGATTGTGATAGTATGATTGTGATTGTATGATTGTGATTGTATGATTGTGATTGCATGATTGTGATTGTATGATTATAATTGTATGATTGTGATTGTATGATTGTATTTGGGTGATTGTATTTGGGAGATTGTATTTGGGAGATTGTAATTGTATGATTGCGATTGTATGATTGTGATTGTATGATTGCGATTGTATGAATGCGAATGTATGATTGTGATTGTATGATTGTGATTGTATGATTGTGATTGTATGATTGTGATCGTAAGATTGTATTTGGGAGATAGTATTTGGGAGATTGTAATTGTATGATTGCGATTGTATGATTGTGATTGCATGATTTTGAATGTATGATTGTGATTGTATGATTGTGATTGCATGATTGTGATTGTATGATTGTGATTGCATGGTTTTGAATGTATGATTGTGATTGTATGATTGTGATTGTATGATTGTGATTGTATGATTGTGATTGTCTGATTGTGATTGTATGATTATGGTTGTATGATTGTGATTGCATGATTGTGATTGTATGATTGTGATTGCATGATTTTGAATGTATGATTGTGATTGTATGATTGTGATTGTATGATTGTGGTTGTATGATTGTGATAGTATGATTGTGATTGTATGATTGTGATTGTATGATTGTGATTGTATGATTGTGATTGTATGATTGTGATTGTATGATTGTATTTGGGAGATTGTATTTGGGAGATTGTAATTGTATGATTGCGATTGTATGATTGTGATTGTATGATTGTGATGTATGATTGTAATTGTATGATTATGATTGTATGATTGTGATTGTATGATTATGATTGTATGATTGTGATTGTATGATTGCGATTGTATGATTGTGATTGTATGATTATGATTGTATTTTTGTGATTGCATGATTGTGATTGTATGATTGTGATTGTGTGATTGTGATTGTATGATTGTGATTGTCTGATTGTGGTTGTGCGATTGTGATTGTACGATTGTGATTGTACGATTGTGATTGTATGATTGTGATTGTATGATTATGATTGTATGATTGTGATTGCATGATTGTGATTGTATGATTGTGATTGCATGATTTTGAATGTATGATTGTGATTCCATGATTGTGATTGTATGATTGTGATTGTATGATTGTGATTGTATGATTGTGATAGTATGATTGTGATTGTATGATTGTGATTGTATGATTGTGATTGTATGATTATGATTGTATGATTGTGATTGTATGAATGTATTTGAGAGATTGTATTTGGGAGATTGTATTGGGGAGATTGTAATTGTATGATTGCGATTGTATGATTGTGATTGTATGATTGCGATTGTATGAATTCGATTGTATGATTGTGATTGTATGATTGTGTTTGTATGATTGTGATTGTTTGATTGTATTTGGGAGATTGTAATTGTATGATTGCGATTGTATGATTGTGATTGTATGATTGCGATTGTATGATTGTGATTGTATGATTGTGATGTATGATTGTAATTGTATGATTATGATTGTATGACTGTGATTGTATGATTGACATTGTATGATTGACATTGTATGATTGTGATTGTATGATTGTGATTGTATGATTGTGATTGTATGATTGTGATTGTATGATTGTGATTGTATGATTGTGATTGTATGATTGTGATTGTGTTATTGTGATTGTATGATTGTGATTGTATGATTGTGATTGCATGATTGTGATTGTATGACTGTGATTGCATGATTTTGAATGTATGAGTGTGATTGTATGATTGTGATTGCATGATTGTGATTGTATGATTGTGATTGCATGATTTTGAATGTATGATTGTGATTGTATGATTGTGATTGTATGATTGTGATTGTATGATTATGATTGTATGATTGTGATTGCATGATTGTGATGTATGATTGTAATTGTATGATTATGATTGTATGATTGTGATTGCATGATTTTGAATGTATGATCGTGATTGTATGATTGTGATTGCGAGATTGTGATTGTATGATTGTGATTGTATGATTATGATTGTATGATTGTGATTGCATGATTGTGATTGTATGTTTGTGATTGCATGATTTTGAATGTATGATTGTGATTGCATGATTGTGATTGGATGATTGTGATTGTATGATTGTGATTGTATGATTGTGATAGTATGATTGTGATTGTATGATTGTGATTGTATGATTGTGATTGCATGATTGTGATTGTATGATTATAATTGTATGATTGTGATTGTATGATTGTATTTGGGTGATTGTATTTGGGAGATTGTATTTGGGAGATTGTAATTGTATGATTGCGATTGTATGATTGTGATTGTATGATTGCGATTGTATGAATGCGAATGTATGATTGTGATTGTATGATTGTGATTGTATGATTGTGATTGTATGATTGTGATCGTAAGATTGTATTTGGGAGATTGTATTTGGGAGATTGTAATTGTATGATTGCGATTGTATGATTGTGATTGCATGATTTTGAATGTATGATTGTGATTGTATGATTGTGATTGCATGATTGTGATTGTATGATTGTGATTGCATGGTTTTGAATGTATGATTGTGATTGTATGATTGTGATTGTATGATTGTGATTGTATGATTGTGATTGTCTGATTGTGATTGTATGATTATGATTGTATGATTGTGATTGCATGATTGTGATTGTATGATTGTGATTGCATGATTTTGAATGTATGATTGTGATTGTATGATTGTGATTGTATGATTGTGATTGTATGATTGTGATTGTATGATTGTATTTGGGAGATTGTATTTGGGAGATTGTAATTGTATGATTGCGATTGTATGATTGTGATTGTATGATTGTGATGTATCATTGTAATTGTATGATTATGATTGTATGATTGTGATTGTATGATTATGATTGTATGATTGTGATTGCATGATTTTGAATGTATGATTGTGATTGTATGATTGTGATTGCATGATTGTGATTGTATGATTGTGATTGCATGGTTTTGAATGTATGATTGTGATTGTATGATTGTGATTGTATGATTGTGATTGTATGATTGTGATTGTATGATTGTGATTGTATGATTGTGATTGTATGATTGTGATTGTATGATTGTGATTGTATGATTGTGATAGTATGATTGTGATTGTATGATTGTGATTGTATGATTGTGATTGTATGATTGTGATTGTATGATTATAATTGTATGATTGTGATTGTATGATTGTATTTGGGAGATTGTATTTGGGAGATTGTATTTGGGAGATTGTAATTGTATGATTGCGATTGTATGATTGTGATTGTATGATTGCGATTGTATGAATGCGATTGTATGATTGTGATTGTATGATTGTGATTGTATGATTGTGATTGTATGGTTGTGATTGTATGATTGTATTTGGGAGATTGTATTTGGGAGATTGTAATTGTATGATTGCGATTGTATGATTGTGATTGTATGATTGTGATGTATCATTGTAATTGTATGATTATGATTGTGTGATTGTGATTGTATGATTATGATTGTATGATTGTGATTGCATGATTTTGAATGTATGATTGTGATTGTATGATTGTGATTGCATGATTGTGATTGTATGATTGTGATTGCATGGTTTTGAATGTATGATTGTGATTGTATGATTGTGATTGTATGATTGTGATTGTATGATTGTGATTGTATGATTGTGATTGTATGATTGTGATTGTATGATTGTGATTGTATGATTGTGATTGTATGATTGTGATAGTATGATTGTGATTGTATGATTGTGATTGTATGATTGTGATTGTATGATTGTGATTGTATGATTATAATTGTATGATTGTGATTGTATGATTGTATTTGGGAGATTGTATTTGGGAGATTGTATTTGGGAGATTGTAATTGTATGATTGCGATTGTATGATTGTGATTGTATGATTGCGATTGTATGAATGCGATTGTATGATTGTGATTGTATGATTGAGATAGTATGATTGTGATTGTATGATTGTGATTGTATGATTGTGATTGTATGATTGAGATTGTATGATTGAGATTGTATGAATGTGATTGTATGCTTGCGATTGTATGATTGTGATTGTATGATTGTGATTGTATGATTGTGATTGTATGATTGTGATTGCATGATTGTGATTGTATGATTGTGATTGCATGATTTTGAATGTATGATTGTGATTGTATGATTGTGATTGCATGATTGTGATTGTATGGTTGTGATTGCATGATTTTGAATGTATGATTGTGATTGTATGATTGTGATTGTATGATTGTGATTGTATGATTGTATTTGGGAGATTGTATTTGGGAGATTGTATTTGGGAGATTGTATTTGGGAGATTGTAATTGTATGATTGCGATTGTATGATTGTGATTGTATGATTGCGATTGTATGAATGCGATTGTAGGATTGTGATTGTATGATTGTGATTGTATGATTGTGATTGTATGGTTGTGATGGTATGATTGTATTTGGGAGATTGTATTTGGGAGATTGTAATTGTATGATTGCGATTGTATTATTGTGATTGTATGATTGCGATTGTATGATTGTGATTGTATGATTGTGATGTATGATTGTAATTGTATGATTATGATTGTATGATTGTGATTGTATGATTGAGATTGTATGATTGAGATTGTATGAATGTGATTGTATGCTTGCGATTGTATGATTGTGATTGTATGATTGTGATTGTATGATTGTGATTGTATGATTGTGATTGTATGATTGTGATTGTACGATTGTGATTGTATGATTGCGATTGTATGATTGCGATTGTATGATTGTGATTGTATGATTGTGATTGCATGATTGTGATTGTATGATTGTGATTGCATGATTTTGAATGTATGATTGTGATTGTATGATTGTGATTGCATGATTGTGATTGTATGGTTGTGATTGCATGATTTTGAATGTATGATTGTGATTGTATGATTGTGATTGTATGATTGTGATTGTATGATTGTGATAGTATGATTGTGATTGTATGATTGTGATTGTATGATTGTGATTGTATGATTGTGATTGTATGATTGTGATTGTATGATTGTGATTGTATGATTGTATTTGGGAGATTGTATTTGGGAGATTGTAATTGTATGATTGCGATTGTATGATTGTGATTGTATGATTGTGATGTATGATTGTAATTGTATGATTATGATTGTATGATTGTGATTGTATGATTATGATTGTATGATTGTGATTGTATGATTGCGATTGTATGATTGTGATTGTATGATTATGATTGTATTTTTGTGATTGCATGATTGTGATTGTATGATTGTGATTGTGTGATTGTGATTGTATGATTGTGATTGTCTGATTGTGGTTGTGCGATTGTGATTGTACGATTGTGATTGTACGATTGTGATTGTATGATTGTGATTGTATGATTATGATTGTATGATTGTGATTGCATGATTGTGATTGTATGATTGTGATTGCATGATTTTGAATGTATGATTGTGATTGCATGATTGTGATTGTATGATTGTGATTGTATGATTGTGATTGTATGAATGTGATTGTATGATTGTGATGTATGATTGTAATTGTATGATTATGATTGTATGATTGTGATTGTATGATTGTGATTGTATGATTGTGATTGTATGATTGTGATTGTATGAGTGTGATTGTATGATTGTGATTGTATGATTGTGATTGTATGATTGTGATAGTATGATTGTGATTGTATGACTGTGATTGTATGATTGTGATTGTATGATTGTGATATTATGATTGTGAAAGTATGATTGTGATTGTATGATTGTGATTGTATGATTGCGATTGTATGATTGTGATTGTATGATTGTGATGTATGATTGTAATTGTATGATTATGACTGTATGATTGTGATTGTATGATTGAGATTGTATGATTGAGATTGTATGATTGTGATTGTATGATTGCGATTGTATGATTGCGATTGTATGATTGCGATTGTATGATTGTGATTGTATGATTGTGATTGTATGATTGTGATTGTATGATTGTGATTGTATGATTGTGATTGCATGATTGTGATTGTATGATTGTGATTGTATGATTGTGAAAGTATGATTGTGATTGTATGATTGTGATTGTATGATTGTGATTGTATGATTGTGATTGTATGATTGTGATTGTATGATTGTGATTGTATGATTGTGATTGCATGATTGTGATTGTATGATTGTGATTGTATGATTGTGAAAGTATGATTGTGATTGTATGATTGTGATTGTATGATTGTGATTGTATGATTGTGATTGTATGAGTATGGTTGTCTGATTGTGGTTGTGCGATTGTGATTGTACGATTGTGAATGTACGATTGTGATTGTATGATTGTGGTTGTGCGATTGTGATTGTACGATTGTGAATGTACGATTGTGATTGTATGATTGTGGTTGTATGAATATGATTGTATGATTGTGATTGCATGATTGTGATTGTATGATTGTGATTGTATGATTGTGATTGTATGATTGTATTTGGGAGTTTGTATTTGGGATATTGTAATTGTATGATTGCGATTTTATGATTGTGATTGTATGATTGTGATTGTATGATTGTGATTGTATGATTGTGATTGTATGATTGTGATTGTATGATTGTGATTGTATGATTGTGATTGTATGATTGTGATTGTATGATTGTGATTGTATGATTGTGATTGTATGATTGTGATTGTATGATTGTGATTGTACGATTGTGATTGTATGATTGCGATTGTATGATTGTGATTGTATGATTGTGATTGTATGATTGTGATTGTATGATTGTGATTGTACGATTGTGATTGTATGATTGCGATTGTATGATTGTGATTGTATGATTGTGATTGCATGATTGTGATTGTATGATTGTGATTGCATGATTTTGAATGTATGATTGTGATTGTATGATTGTGATTGCATGATTGTGATTGTATGGTTGTGATTGCATGATTTTGAATGTATGATTGTGATTGTAAGTTTGTGATTGTATGATTGTGGTTGTATGATTGTGATAGTATGATTGTGATTGTATGATTGTGATTGTATGATTGTGATTGTATGATTGTGATTGTATGATTATGATTGTATGATTGTGATTGTATGAATGTATTTGAGAGATTGTATTTGGGAGATTGTATTGGGGAGATTGTAATTGTATGATTGCGATTGTATGATTGTGATTGTATGATTGCGATTGTATGAATTCGATTGTATGATTGTGATTGTATGATTGTGTTTGTATGATTGTGATTGTTTGATTGTATTTGGGAGATTGTATTTGGGAGATTGTATTTGGGAGATTGTATTTGGGAGATTGTAATTGTATGATTGCGATTGTATGATTGTGATTGTATGATTGCGATTGTATGAATGCGATTGTAGGATTGTGATTGTATGATTGTGATTGTATGATTGTGATTGTATGGTTGTGATGGTATGATTGTATTTGGGAGATTGTATTTGGGAGATTGTAATTGTATGATTGCGATTGTATTATTGTGATTGTATGATTGCGATTGTATGATTGTGATTGTATGATTGTGATGTATGATTGTAATTGTATGATTATGATTGTATGATTGTGATTGTATGATTGAGATTGTATGATTGAGATTGTATGAATGTGATTGTATGCTTGCGATTGTATGATTGTGATTGTATGATTGTGATTGTATGATTGTGATTGTATGATTGTGATTGTATGATTGTGATTGTACGATTGTGATTGTATGATTGCGATTGTATGATTGCGATTGTATGATTGTGATTGTATGATTGTGATTGCATGATTGTGATTGTATGATTGTGATTGCATGATTTTGAATGTATGATTGTGATTGTATGATTGTGATTGCATGATTGTGATTGTATGGTTGTGATTGCATGATTTTGAATGTATGATTGTGATTGTATGATTGTGATTGTATGATTGTGATTGTATGATTGTGATAGTATGATTGTGATTGTATGATTGTGATTGTATGATTGTGATTGTATGATTGTGATTGTATGATTGTGATTGTATGATTGTGATTGTATGATTGTATTTGGGAGATTGTATTTGGGAGATTGTAATTGTATGATTGCGATTGTATGATTGTGATTGTATGATTGTGATGTATGATTGTAATTGTATGATTATGATTGTATGATTGTGATTGTATGATTATGATTGTATGATTGTGATTGTATGATTGCGATTGTATGATTGTGATTGTATGATTATGATTGTATTTTTGTGATTGCATGATTGTGATTGTATGATTGTGATTGTGTGATTGTGATTGTATGATTGTGATTGTCTGATTGTGGTTGTGCGATTGTGATTGTACGATTGTGATTGTACGATTGTGATTGTATGATTGTGATTGTATGATTATGATTGTATGATTGTGATTGCATGATTGTGATTGTATGATTGTGATTGCATGATTTTGAATGTATGATTGTGATTGCATGATTGTGATTGTATGATTGTGATTGTATGATTGTGATTGTATGAATGTGATTGTATGATTGTGATGTATGATTGTAATTGTATGATTATGATTGTATGATTGTGATTGTATGATTGTGATTGTATGATTGTGATTGTATGATTGTGATTGTATGAGTGTGATTGTATGATTGTGATTGTATGATTGTGATTGTATGATTGTGATAGTATGATTGTGATTGTATGACTGTGATTGTATGATTGTGATTGTATGATTGTGATATTATGATTGTGAAAGTATGATTGTGATTGTATGATTGTGATTGTATGATTGCGATTGTATGATTGTGATTGTATGATTGTGATGTATGATTGTAATTGTATGATTATGACTGTATGATTGTGATTGTATGATTGAGATTGTATGATTGAGATTGTATGATTGTGATTGTATGATTGCGATTGTATGATTGCGATTGTATGATTGTGATTGTATGATTGTGATTGTATGATTGTGATTGTATGATTGTGATTGTATGATTGTGATTGTATGATTGTGATTGCATGATTGTGATTGTATGATTGTGATTGTATGATTGTGAAAGTATGATTGTGATTGTATGATTGTGATTGTATGATTGTGATTGTATGATTGTGATTGTATGATTGTGATTGTATGATTGTGATTGTATGATTGTGATTGCATGATTGTGATTGTATGATTGTGATTGTATGATTGTGAAAGTATGATTGTGATTGTATGATTGTGATTGTATGATTGTGATTGTATGATTGTGATTGTATGAGTATGGTTGTCTGATTGTGGTTGTGCGATTGTGATTGTACGATTGTGAATGTACGATTGTGATTGTATGATTGTGGTTGTGCGATTGTGATTGTACGATTGTGAATGTACGATTGTGATTGTATGATTGTGGTTGTATGAATATGATTGTATGATTGTGATTGCATGATTGTGATTGTATGATTGTGATTGTATGATTGTGATTGTATGATTGTATTTGGGAGTTTGTATTTGGGATATTGTAATTGTATGATTGCGATTTTATGATTGTGATTGTATGATTGTGATTGTATGATTGTGATTGTATGATTGTGATTGTATGATTGTGATTGTATGATTGTGATTGTATGATTGTGATTGTATGATTGTGATTGTATGATTGTGATTGTATGATTGTGATTGTATGATTGTGATTGTATGATTGTGATTGTACGATTGTGATTGTATGATTGCGATTGTATGATTGTGATTGTATGATTGTGATTGTATGATTGTGATTGTATGATTGTGATTGTACGATTGTGATTGTATGATTGCGATTGTATGATTGTGATTGTATGATTGTGATTGCATGATTGTGATTGTATGATTGTGATTGCATGATTTTGAATGTATGATTGTGATTGTATGATTGTGATTGCATGATTGTGATTGTATGGTTGTGATTGCATGATTTTGAATGTATGATTGTGATTGTAAGTTTGTGATTGTATGATTGTGGTTGTATGATTGTGATAGTATGATTGTGATTGTATGATTGTGATTGTATGATTGTGATTGTATGATTGTGATTGTATGATTATGATTGTATGATTGTGATTGTATGAATGTATTTGAGAGATTGTATTTGGGAGATTGTATTGGGGAGATTGTAATTGTATGATTGCGATTGTATGATTGTGATTGTATGATTGCGATTGTATGAATTCGATTGTATGATTGTGATTGTATGATTGTGTTTGTATGATTGTGATTGTTTGATTGTATTTGGGAGATTGTAATTGTATGATTGCGATTGTATGATTGTGATTGTATGATTGCGATTGTATGATTGTGATTGTATGATTGTGATGTATGATTGTAATTGTATGATTATGATTGTATGACTGTGATTGTATGATTGACATTGTATGATTGACATTGTATGATTGAGATTGTATGATTGAGATTGTATGATTGTGATTGTATGATTGTGATTGTATGATTGTGATTGTATGATTGTGATTGTATGATTGTGATTGTATGATTGTGATTGTATGATTGTGATTGTATGATTGTGATTGTATGATTGTGATTGTGTTATTGTGATTGTATGATTGTGATTGTATGATTGTGATTGCATGATTGTGATTGTATGATTGTGATTGCATGATTTTGAATGTATGAGTGTGATTGTATGATTGTGATTGCATGATTGTGATTGTATGATTGTGATTGTATGATTGTGATTGCATGATTTTGAATGTATGAGTGTGATTGTATGATTGTGATTGCATGATTGTGATTGTATGATTGTGATTGCATGATTTTGAATGTATGATTGTGATTGTATGATTGTGATTGTATGATTGTGATTGTATGATTATGATTGTATGATTGTGATTGCATGATTGTGATGTATGATTGTAATTGTATGATTATGATTGTATGATTGTGATTGCATGATTTTGAATGTATGATCGTGATTGTATGATTGTGATTGCGAGATTGTGATTGTATGATTGTGATTGTATGATTATGATTGTATGATTGTGATTGCATGATTGTGATTGTATGTTTGTGATTGCATGATTTTGAATGTATGATTGTGATTGCATGATTGTGATTGGATGATTGTGATTGTATGATTGTGATTGTATGATTGTGATAGTATGATTGTGATTGTATGATTGTGATTGTATGATTGTGATTGCATGATTGTGATTGTATGATTATAATTGTATGATTGTGATTGTATGATTGTATTTGGGTGATTGTATTTGGGAGATTGTATTTGGGAGATTGTAATTGTATGATTGCGATTGTATGATTGTGATTGTATGATTGCGATTGTATGAATGCGAATGTATGATTGTGATTGTATGATTGTGATTGTATGATTGTGATTGTATGATTGTGATCGTAAGATTGTATTTGGGAGATTGTATTTGGGAGATTGTAATTGTATGATTGCGATTGTATGATTGTGATTGCATGATTTTGAATGTATGATTGTGATTGTATGATTGTGATTGCATGATTGTGATTGTATGATTGTGATTGCATGGTTTTGAATGTATGATTGTGATTGTATGATTGTGATTGTATGATTGTGATTGTATGATTGTGATTGTCTGATTGTGATTGTATGATTATGATTGTATGATTGTGATTGCATGATTGTGATTGTATGATTGTGATTGCATGATTTTGAATGTATGATTGTGATTGTATGATTGTGATTGTATGATTGTGGTTGTATGATTGTGATAGTATGATTGTGATTGTATGATTGTGATTGTATGATTGTGATTGTATGATTGTGATTGTATGATTGTGATTGTATGATTGTATTTGGGAGATTGTATTTGGGAGATTGTAATTGTATGATTGCGATTGTATGATTGTGATTGTATGATTGTGATGTATGATTGTAATTGTATGATTATGATTGTATGATTGTGATTGTATGATTATGATTGTATGATTGTGATTGTATGATTGCGATTGTATGATTGTGATTGTATGATTATGATTGTATTTTTGTGATTGCATGATTGTGATTGTATGATTGTGATTGTGTGATTGTGATTGTATGATTGTGATTGTCTGATTGTGGTTGTGCGATTGTGATTGTACGATTGTGATTGTACGATTGTGATTGTATGATTGTGATTGTATGATTATGATTGTATGATTGTGATTGCATGATTGTGATTGTATGATTGTGATTGCATGATTTTGAATGTATGATTGTGATTGCATGATTGTGATTGTATGATTGTGATTGTATGATTGTGATTGTATGATTGTGATAGTATGATTGTGATTGTATGATTGTGATTGTATGATTGTGATTGTATGATTATGATTGTATGATTGTGATTGTATGAATGTATTTGAGAGATTGTATTTGGGAGATTGTATTGGGGAGATTGTAATTGTATGATTGCGATTGTATGATTGTGATTGTATGATTGCGATTGTATGAATTCGATTGTATGATTGTGATTGTATGATTGTGTTTGTATGATTGTGATTGTTTGATTGTATTTGGGAGATTGTAATTGTATGATTGCGATTGTATGATTGTGATTGTGTGATTGCGATTGTATGAATGCGAATGTATGATTGTGATTGTATGATTGTGATTGTATGATTGTGATTGTATGATTGTGATCGTAAGATTGTATTTGGGAGATTGTATTTGGGAGATTGTAATTGTATGATTGCGATTGTATGATTGTGATTGCATGATTTTGAATGTATGATTGTGATTGTATGATTGTGATTGCATGATTGTGATTGTATGATTGTGATTGCATGGTTTTGAATGTATGATTGTGATTGTATGATTGTGATTGTATGATTGTGATTGTATGATTGTGATTGTCTGATTGTGATTGTATGATTATGATTGTATGATTGTGATTGCATGATTGTGATTGTATGATTGTGATTGCATGATTTTGAATGTATGATTGTGATTGTATGATTGTGATTGTATGATTGTGATTGTATGATTGTGATTGTATGATTGTATTTGGGAGATTGTATTTGGGAGATTGTAATTGTATGATTGCGATTGTATGATTGTGATTGTATGATTGTGATGTATCATTGTAATTGTATGATTATGATTGTATGATTGTGATTGTATGATTATGATTGTATGATTGTGATTGCATGATTTTGAATGTATGATTGTGATTGTATGATTGTGATTGCATGATTGTGATTGTATGATTGTGATTGCATGGTTTTGAATGTATGATTGTGATTGTATGATTGTGATTGTATGATTGTGATTGTATGATTGTGATTGTATGATTGTGATTGTATGATTGTGATTGTATGATTGTGATTGTATGATTGTGATAGTATGATTGTGATTGTATGATTGTGATTGTATGATTGTGATTGTATGATTGTGATTGTATGATTATAATTGTATGATTGTGATTGTATGATTGTATTTGGGAGATTGTATTTGGGAGATTGTATTTGGGAGATTGTAATTGTATGATTGCGATTGTATGATTGTGATTGTATGATTGCGATTGTATGAATGCGATTGTATGATTGTGATTGTATGATTGTGATTGTATGATTGTGATTGTATGGTTGTGATTGTATGATTGTATTTGGGAGATTGTATTTGGGAGATTGTAATTGTATGATTGCGATTGTATGATTGTGATTGTATGATTGTGATGTATCATTGTAATTGTATGATTATGATTGTGTGATTGTGATTGTATGATTATGATTGTATGATTGTGATTGCATGATTTTGAATGTATGATTGTGATTGTATGATTGTGATTGCATGATTGTGATTGTATGATTGTGATTGCATGGTTTTGAATGTATGATTGTGATTGTATGATTGTGATTGTATGATTGTGATTGTATGATTGTGATTGTATGATTGTGATTGTATGATTGTGATTGTATGATTGTGATTGTATGATTGTGATTGTATGATTGTGATAGTATGATTGTGATTGTATGATTGTGATTGTATGATTGTGATTGTATGATTGTGATTGTATGATTATAATTGTATGATTGTGATTGTATGATTGTATTTGGGAGATTGTATTTGGGAGATTGTATTTGGGAGATTGTAATTGTATGATTGCGATTGTATGATTGTGATTGTATGATTGCGATTGTATGAATGCGATTGTATGATTGTGATTGTATGATTGAGATAGTATGATTGTGATTGTATGATTGTGATTGTATGATTGTGATTGTATGATTGAGATTGTATGATTGAGATTGTATGAATGTGATTGTATGCTTGCGATTGTATGATTGTGATTGTATGATTGTGATTGTATGATTGTGATTGTATGATTGTGATTGCATGATTGTGATTGTATGATTGTGATTGCATGATTTTGAATGTATGATTGTGATTGTATGATTGTGATTGCATGATTGTGATTGTATGGTTGTGATTGCATGATTTTGAATGTATGATTGTGATTGTATGATTGTGATTGTATGATTGTGATTGTATGATTGTATTTGGGAGATTGTATTTGGGAGATTGTATTTGGGAGATTGTATTTGGGAGATTGTAATTGTATGATTGCGATTGTATGATTGTGATTGTATGATTGCGATTGTATGAATGCGATTGTAGGATTGTGATTGTATGATTGTGATTGTATGATTGTGATTGTATGGTTGTGATGGTATGATTGTATTTGGGAGATTGTATTTGGGAGATTGTAATTGTATGATTGCGATTGTATTATTGTGATTGTATGATTGCGATTGTATGATTGTGATTGTATGATTGTGATGTATGATTGTAATTGTATGATTATGATTGTATGATTGTGATTGTATGATTGAGATTGTATGATTGAGATTGTATGAATGTGATTGTATGCTTGCGATTGTATGATTGTGATTGTATGATTGTGATTGTATGATTGTGATTGTATGATTGTGATTGTATGATTGTGATTGTACGATTGTGATTGTATGATTGCGATTGTATGATTGCGATTGTATGATTGTGATTGTATGATTGTGATTGCATGATTGTGATTGTATGATTGTGATTGCATGATTTTGAATGTATGATTGTGATTGTATGATTGTGATTGCATGATTGTGATTGTATGGTTGTGATTGCATGATTTTGAATGTATGATTGTGATTGTATGATTGTGATTGTATGATTGTGATTGTATGATTGTGATAGTATGATTGTGATTGTATGATTGTGATTGTATGATTGTGATTGTATGATTGTGATTGTATGATTGTGATTGTATGATTGTGATTGTATGATTGTATTTGGGAGATTGTATTTGGGAGATTGTAATTGTATGATTGCGATTGTATGATTGTGATTGTATGATTGTGATGTATGATTGTAATTGTATGATTATGATTGTATGATTGTGATTGTATGATTATGATTGTATGATTGTGATTGTATGATTGCGATTGTATGATTGTGATTGTATGATTATGATTGTATTTTTGTGATTGCATGATTGTGATTGTATGATTGTGATTGTGTGATTGTGATTGTATGATTGTGATTGTCTGATTGTGGTTGTGCGATTGTGATTGTACGATTGTGATTGTACGATTGTGATTGTATGATTGTGATTGTATGATTATGATTGTATGATTGTGATTGCATGATTGTGATTGTATGATTGTGATTGCATGATTTTGAATGTATGATTGTGATTGCATGATTGTGATTGTATGATTGTGATTGTATGATTGTGATTGTATGAATGTGATTGTATGATTGTGATGTATGATTGTAATTGTATGATTATGATTGTATGATTGTGATTGTATGATTGTGATTGTATGATTGTGATTGTATGATTGTGATTGTATGAGTGTGATTGTATGATTGTGATTGTATGATTGTGATTGTATGATTGTGATAGTATGATTGTGATTGTATGACTGTGATTGTATGATTGTGATTGTATGATTGTGATATTATGATTGTGAAAGTATGATTGTGATTGTATGATTGTGATTGTATGATTGCGATTGTATGATTGTGATTGTATGATTGTGATGTATGATTGTAATTGTATGATTATGACTGTATGATTGTGATTGTATGATTGAGATTGTATGATTGAGATTGTATGATTGTGATTGTATGATTGCGATTGTATGATTGCGATTGTATGATTGTGATTGTATGATTGTGATTGTATGATTGTGATTGTATGATTGTGATTGTATGATTGTGATTGTATGATTGTGATTGCATGATTGTGATTGTATGATTGTGATTGTATGATTGTGAAAGTATGATTGTGATTGTATGATTGTGATTGTATGATTGTGATTGTATGATTGTGATTGTATGATTGTGATTGTATGATTGTGATTGTATGATTGTGATTGCATGATTGTGATTGTATGATTGTGATTGTATGATTGTGAAAGTATGATTGTGATTGTATGATTGTGATTGTATGATTGTGATTGTATGATTGTGATTGTATGAGTATGGTTGTCTGATTGTGGTTGTGCGATTGTGATTGTACGATTGTGAATGTACGATTGTGATTGTATGATTGTGGTTGTGCGATTGTGATTGTACGATTGTGAATGTACGATTGTGATTGTATGATTGTGGTTGTATGAATATGATTGTATGATTGTGATTGCATGATTGTGATTGTATGATTGTGATTGTATGATTGTGATTGTATGATTGTATTTGGGAGTTTGTATTTGGGATATTGTAATTGTATGATTGCGATTTTATGATTGTGATTGTATGATTGTGATTGTATGATTGTGATTGTATGATTGTGATTGTATGATTGTGATTGTATGATTGTGATTGTATGATTGTGATTGTATGATTGTGATTGTATGATTGTGATTGTATGATTGTGATTGTATGATTGTGATTGTATGATTGTGATTGTATGATTGTGATTGTATGATTGTGATTGTACGATTGTGATTGTATGATTGCGATTGTATGATTGTGATTGTATGATTGTGATTGTATGATTGTGATTGTATGATTGTGATTGTACGATTGTGATTGTATGATTGCGATTGTATGATTGTGATTGTATGATTGTGATTGCATGATTGTGATTGTATGATTGTGATTGCATGATTTTGAATGTATGATTGTGATTGTATGATTGTGATTGCATGATTGTGATTGTATGGTTGTGATTGCATGATTTTGAATGTATGATTGTGATTGTAAGTTTGTGATTGTATGATTGTGGTTGTATGATTGTGATAGTATGATTGTGATTGTATGATTGTGATTGTATGATTGTGATTGTATGATTGTGATTGTATGATTATGATTGTATGATTGTGATTGTATGAATGTATTTGAGAGATTGTATTTGGGAGATTGTATTGGGGAGATTGTAATTGTATGATTGCGATTGTATGATTGTGATTGTATGATTGCGATTGTATGAATTCGATTGTATGATTGTGATTGTATGATTGCGATTGTATGAATGCGATTGTAGGATTGTGATTGTATGATTGTGATTGTATGATTGTGATTGTATGGTTGTGATGGTATGATTGTATTTGGGAGATTGTATTTGGGAGATTGTAATTGTATGATTGCGATTGTATTATTGTGATTGTATGATTGCGATTGTATGATTGTGATTGTATGATTGTGATGTATGATTGTAATTGTATGATTATGATTGTATGATTGTGATTGTATGATTGAGATTGTATGATTGAGATTGTATGAATGTGATTGTATGCTTGCGATTGTATGATTGTGATTGTATGATTGTGATTGTATGATTGTGATTGTATGATTGTGATTGTATGATTGTGATTGTACGATTGTGATTGTATGATTGCGATTGTATGATTGCGATTGTATGATTGTGATTGTATGATTGTGATTGCATGATTGTGATTGTATGATTGTGATTGCATGATTTTGAATGTATGATTGTGATTGTATGATTGTGATTGCATGATTGTGATTGTATGGTTGTGATTGCATGATTTTGAATGTATGATTGTGATTGTATGATTGTGATTGTATGATTGTGATTGTATGATTGTGATAGTATGATTGTGATTGTATGATTGTGATTGTATGATTGTGATTGTATGATTGTGATTGTATGATTGTGATTGTATGATTGTGATTGTATGATTGTATTTGGGAGATTGTATTTGGGAGATTGTAATTGTATGATTGCGATTGTATGATTGTGATTGTATGATTGTGATGTATGATTGTAATTGTATGATTATGATTGTATGATTGTGATTGTATGATTATGATTGTATGATTGTGATTGTATGATTGCGATTGTATGATTGTGATTGTATGATTATGATTGTATTTTTGTGATTGCATGATTGTGATTGTATGATTGTGATTGTGTGATTGTGATTGTATGATTGTGATTGTCTGATTGTGGTTGTGCGATTGTGATTGTACGATTGTGATTGTACGATTGTGATTGTATGATTGTGATTGTATGATTATGATTGTATGATTGTGATTGCATGATTGTGATTGTATGATTGTGATTGCATGATTTTGAATGTATGATTGTGATTGCATGATTGTGATTGTATGATTGTGATTGTATGATTGTGATTGTATGAATGTGATTGTATGATTGTGATTGTATGATTGTAATTGTATGATTATGATTGTATGATTGTGATTGTATGATTGTGATTGTATGATTGTGATTGTATGATTGTGATTGTATGAGTGTGATTGTATGATTCTGATTGTATGATTGTGATTGTATGATTGTGATAGTATGATTGTGATTGTATGACTGTGATTGTATGATTGTGATTGTATGATTGTGATATTATGATTGTGAAAGTATGATTGTGATTGTATGATTGTGATTGTATGATTGCGATTGTATGATTGTGATTGTATGATTGTGATGTATGATTGTAATTGTATGATTATGACTGTATGATTGTGATTGTATGATTGAGATTGTATGATTGAGATTGTATGATTGTGATTGTATGATTGCGATTGTATGATTGCGATTGTATGATTGTGATTGTATGATTGTGATTGTATGATTGTGATTGTATGATTGTGATTGTATGATTGTGATTGTATGATTGTGATTGCATGATTGTGATTGTATGATTGTGATTGTATGATTGTGAAAGTATGATTGTGATTGTATGATTGTGATTGTATGATTGTGATTGTATGATTGTGATTGTATGATTGTGATTGTATGATTGTGATTGTATGATTGTGATTGCATGATTGTGATTGTATGATTGTGATTGTATGATTGTGAAAGTATGATTGTGATTGTATGATTGTGATTGTATGATTGTGATTGTATGATTGTGATTGTATGAGTATGGTTGTCTGATTGTGGTTGTGCGATTGTGATTGTACGATTGTGAATGTTACGATTGTGATTGTATGATTGTGGTTGTGCGATTGTGATTGTACGATTGTGAATGTACGATTGTGATTGTATGATTGTGGTTGTATGAATATGATTGTATGATTGTGATTGCATGATTGTGATTGTATGATTGTGATTGTATGATTGTGATTGTATGATTGTATTTGGGAGTTTGTATTTGGGATATGGTAATTGTATGATTGCGATTTTATGATTGTGATTGTATGATTGTGATTGTATGATTGTGATTGTATGATTGTGATTGTATGATTGTGATTGTATGATTGTGATTGTATGATTGTGATTGTATGATTGTGATTGTATGATTGTGATTGTATGATTGTGATTGTATGATTGTGATTGTATGATTGTGATTGTATGATTGTGATTGTACGATTGTGATTGTATGATTGCGATTGTATGATTGTGATTGTATGATTGTGATTGTATGATTGTGATTGTATGATTGTGATTGTACGATTGTGATTGTATGATTGCGATTGTATGATTGTGATTGTATGATTGTGATTGCATGATTGTGATTGTATGATTGTGATTGCATGATTTTGAATGTATGATTGTGATTGTATGATTGTGATTGCATGATTGTGATTGTATGGTTGTGATTGCATGATTTTGAATGTATGATTGTGATTGTAAGTTTGTGATTGTATGATTGTGGTTGTATGATTGTGATAGTATGATTGTGATTGTATGATTGTGATTGTATGATTGTGATTGTATGATTGTGATTGTATGATTATGATTGTATGATTGTGATTGTATGAATGTATTTGAGAGATTGTATTTGGGAGATTGTATTGGGGAGATTGTAATTGTATGATTGCGATTGTATGATTGTGATTGTATGATTGCGATTGTATGAATTCGATTGTATGATTGTGATTGTATGATTGTGTTTGTATGATTGTGATTGTTTGATTGTATTTGGGAGATTGTAATTGTATGATTGCGATTGTATGATTGTGATTGTATGATTGCGATTGTATGATTGTGATTGTATGATTGTGATGTATGATTGTAATTGTATGATTATGATTGTATGACTGTGATTGTAGATTGACATTGTATGATTGACATTGTATGATTGAGATTGTATGATTGAGATTGTATGATTGTGATTGTATGATTGTGATTGTATGATTGTGATTGTATGATTGTGATTGTATGATTGTGATTGTATGATTGTGATTGTATGATTGTGATTGTATGATTGTGATTGTATGATTGTGATTGTGTTATTGTGATTGTATGATTGTGATTGTATGATTGTGATTGCATGATTGTGATTGTATGATTGTGATTGCATGATTTTGAATGTATGAGTGTGATTGTATGATTGTGATTGCATGATTGTGATTGTATGATTGTGATTGTATGATTGTGATTGCATGATTTTGAATGTATGAGTGTGATTGTATGATTGTGATTGCATGATTGTGATTGTATGATTGTGATTGCATGATTTTGAATGTATGATTGTGATTGTATGATTGTGATTGTATGATTGTGATTGTATGATTATGATTGTATGATTGTGATTGCATGATTGTGATGTATGATTGTAATTGTATGATTATGATTGTATGATTGTGATTGCATGATTTTGAATGTATGATCGTGATTGTATGATTGTGATTGCGAGATTGTGATTGTATGATTGTGATTGTATGATTATGATTGTATGATTGTGATTGCATGATTGTGATTGTATGTTTGTGATTGCATGATTTTGAATGTATGATTGTGATTGCATGATTGTGATTGGATGATTGTGATTGTATGATTGTGATTGTATGATTGTGATAGTATGATTGTGATTGTATGATTGTGATTGTATGATTGTGATTGCATGATTGTGATTGTATGATTATAATTGTATGATTGTGATTGTATGATTGTATTTGGGTGATTGTATTTGGGAGATTGTATTTGGGAGATTGTAATTGTATGATTGCGATTGTATGATTGTGATTGTATGATTGCGATTGTATGAATGCGAATGTATGATTGTGATTGTATGATTGTGATTGTATGATTGTGATTGTATGATTGTGATCGTAAGATTGTATTTGGGAGATTGTATTTGGGAGATTGTAATTGTATGATTGCGATTGTATGATTGTGATTGCATGATTTTGAATGTATGATTGTGATTGTATGATTGTGATTGCATGATTGTGATTGTATGATTGTGATTGCATGGTTTTGAATGTATGATTGTGATTGTATGATTGTGATTGTATGATTGTGATTGTATGATTGTGATTGTCTGATTGTGATTGTATGATTATGATTGTATGATTGTGATTGCATGATTGTGATTGTATGATTGTGATTGCATGATTTTGAATGTATGATTGTGATTGTATGATTGTGATTGTATGATTGTGGTTGTATGATTGTGATAGTATGATTGTGATTGTATGATTGTGATTGTATGATTGTGATTGTATGATTGTGATTGTATGATTGTGATTGTATGATTGTATTTGGGAGATTGTATTTGGGAGATTGTAATTGTATGATTGCGATTGTATGATTGTGATTGTATGATTGTGATGTATGATTGTAATTGTATGATTATGATTGTATGATTGTGATTGTATGATTATGATTGTATGATTGTGATTGTATGATTGCGATTGTATGATTGTGATTGTATGATTATGATTGTATTTTTGTGATTGCATGATTGTGATTGTATGATTGTGATTGTGTGATTGTGATTGTATGATTGTGATTGTCTGATTGTGGTTGTGCGATTGTGATTGTACGATTGTGATTGTACGATTGTGATTGTATGATTGTGATTGTATGATTATGATTGTATGATTGTGATTGCATGATTGTGATTGTATGATTGTGATTGCATGATTTTGAATGTATGATTGTGATTGCATGATTGTGATTGTATGATTGTGATTGTATGATTGTGATTGTATGATTGTGATAGTATGATTGTGATTGTATGATTGTGATTGTATGATTGTGATTGTATGATTATGATTGTATGATTGTGATTGTATGAATGTATTTGAGAGATTGTATTTGGGAGATTGTATTGGGGAGATTGTAATTGTATGATTGCGATTGTATGATTGTGATTGTATGATTGCGATTGTATGAATTCGATTGTATGATTGTGATTGTATGATTGTGTTTGTATGATTGTGATTGTTTGATTGTATTTGGGAGATTGTAATTGTATGATTGCGATTGTATGATTGTGATTGTATGATTGCGATTGTATGATTGTGATTTAATGATTGTGATGTATGATTGTAATTGTATGATTATGATTGTATGACTGTGATTGTATGATTGACATTGTATGATTGACATTGTATGATTGTGATTGTATGATTGTGATTGTATGATTGTGATTGTATGATTGTGATTGTATGATTGTGATTGTATGATTGTGATTGTATGATTGTGATTGTGTTATTGTGATTGTATGATTATGATTGTATGATTGTGATTGCATGATTGTGATGTATGATTGTAATTGTATGATTATGATTGTATGATTGTGATTGCATGATTTTGAATGTATGATCGTGATTGTATGATTGTGATTGCGAGATTGTGATTGTATGATTGTGATTGTATGATTATGATTGTATGATTGTGATTGCATGATTGTGATTGTATGTTTGTGATTGCATGATTTTGAATGTATGATTGTGATTGCATGATTGTGATTGGATGATTGTGATTGGATGATTGTGATTGTATGATTGTGATTGTATGATTGTGATAGTATGATTGTGATTGTATGATTGTGATTGTATGATTGTGATTGCATGATTGTGATTGTATGATTATAATTGTATGATTGTGATTGTATGATTGTATTTGGGTGATTGTATTTGGGAGATTGTATTTGGGAGATTGTAATTGTATGATTGCGATTGTATGATTGTGATTGTATGATTGCGATTGTATGAATGCGAATGTATGATTGTGATTGTATGATTGTGATTGTATGATTGTGATTGTATGATTGTGATCGTAAGATTGTATTTGGGAGATTGTATTTGGGAGATTGTAATTGTATGATTGCGATTGTATGATTGTGATTGCATGATTTTGAATGTATGATTGTGATTGTATGATTGTGATTGCATGATTGTGATTGTATGATTGTGATTGCATGGTTTTGAATGTATGATTGTGATTGTATGATTGTGATTGTATGATTGTGATTGTATGATTGTGATTGTCTGATTGTGATTGTATGATTATGATTGTATGATTGTGATTGCATGATTGTGATTGTATGATTGTGATTGCATGATTTTGAATGTATGATTGTGATTGTATGATTGTGATTGTATGATTGTGATTGTATGATTGTGATTGTATGATTGTATTTGGGAGATTGTATTTGGGAGATTGTAATTGTATGATTGCGATTGTATGATTGTGATTGTATGATTGTGATGTATCATTGTAATTGTATGATTATGATTGTATGATTGTGATTGTATGATTATGATTGTATGATTGTGATTGCATGATTTTGAATGTATGATTGTGATTGTATGATTGTGATTGCATGATTGTGATTGTATGATTGTGATTGCATGGTTTTGAATGTATGATTGTGATTGTATGATTGTGATTGTATGATTGTGATTGTATGATTGTGATTGTATGATTGTGATTGTATGATTGTGATTGTATGATTGTGATAGTATGATTGTGATTGTATGATTGTGATTGTATGATTGTGATTGTATGATTGTGATTGTATGATTATAATTGTATGATTGTGATTGTATGATTGTATTTGGGAGATTGTATTTGGGAGATTGTATTTGGGAGATTGTAATTGTATGATTGCGATTGTATGATTGTGATTGTATGATTGCGATTGTATGAATGCGATTGTATGATTGTGATTGTATGATTGTGATTGTATGATTGTGATTGTATGGTTGTGATTGTATGATTGTATTTGGGAGATTGTATTTGGGAGATTGTAATTGTATGATTGCGATTGTATGATTGTGATTGTATGATTGTGATGTATCATTGTAATTGTATGATTATGATTGTGTGATTGTGATTGTATGATTATGATTGTATGATTGTGATTGCATGATTTTGAATGTATGATTGTGATTGTATGATTGTGATTGCATGATTGTGATTGTATGATTGTGATTGCATGGTTTTGAATGTATGATTGTGATTGTATGATTGTGATTGTATGATTGTGATTGTATGATTGTGATTGTATGATTGTGATTGTATGATTGTGATTGTATGATTGTGATTGTATGATTGTGATTGTATGATTGTGATTGTATGATTGTGATAGTATGATTGTGATTGTATGATTGTGATTGTATGATTGTGATTGTATGATTGTGATTGTATGATTATAATTGTATGATTGTGATTGTATGATTGTATTTGGGAGATTGTATTTGGGAGATTGTATTTGGGAGATTGTAATTGTATGATTGCGATTGTATGATTGTGATTGTATGATTGCGATTGTATGAATGCGATTGTATGATTGTGATTGTATGATTGAGATAGTATGATTGTGATTGTATGATTGTGATTGTATGATTGTGATTGTATGATTGAGATTGTATGATTGAGATTGTATGAATGTGATTGTATGCTTGCGATTGTATGATTGTGATTGTATGATTGTGATTGTATGATTGTGATTGTATGATTGTGATTGCATGATTGTGATTGTATGATTGTGATTGCATGATTTTGAATGTATGATTGTGATTGTATGATTGTGATTGCATGATTGTGATTGTATGGTTGTGATTGCATGATTTTGAATGTATGATTGTGATTGTATGATTGTGATTGTATGATTGTGATTGTATGATTGTATTTGGGAGATTGTATTTGGGAGATTGTATTTGGGAGATTGTATTTGGGAGATTGTAATTGTATGATTGCGATTGTATGATTGTGATTGTATGATTGCGATTGTATGAATGCGATTGTAGGATTGTGATTGTATGATTGTGATTGTATGATTGTGATTGTATGGTTGTGATGGTATGATTGTATTTGGGAGATTGTATTTGGGAGATTGTAATTGTATGATTGCGATTGTATTATTGTGATTGTATGATTGCGATTGTATGATTGTGATTGTATGATTGTGATGTATGATTGTAATTGTATGATTATGATTGTATGATTGTGATTGTATGATTGTGATTGTATGATTGAGATTGTATGATTGAGATTGTATGAATGTGATTGTATGCTTGCGATTGTATGATTGTGATTGTATGATTGTGATTGTATGATTGTGATTGTATGATTGTGATTGTATGGTTGTGATTGTACGATTGTGATTGTATGATTGCGATTGTATGATTGTGATTGTATGATTGTGATTGTATGATTGTGATTGCATGATTGTGATTGTATGATTGTGATTGCATGATTTTGAATGTATGATTGTGATTGTATGATTGTGATTGCATGATTGTGATTGTATGGTTGTGATTGCATGATTTTGAATGTATGATTGTGATTGTATGATTGTGATTGTATGATTGTGATTGTATGATTGTGATAGTATGATTGTGATTGTATGATTGTGATTGTATGATTGTGATTGTATGATTGTGATTGTATGATTGTGATTGTATGATTGTATTTGGGAGATTGTATTTGGGAGATTGTAATTGTATGATTGCGATTGTATGATTGTGATTGTATGATTGTGATGTATGATTGTAATTGTATGATTATGATTGTATGATTGTGATTGTATGATTATGATTGTATGATTGTGATTGTATGATTGCGATTGTATGATTGTGATTGTATGATTATGATTGTATTTTTGTGATTGCATGATTGTGATTGTATGATTGTGATTGTGTGATTGTGATTGTATGATTGTGATTGTCTGATTGTGGTTGTGCGATTGTGATTGTACGATTGTGATTGTACGATTGTGATTGTATGATTGTGATTGTATGATTATGATTGTATGATTGTGATTGCATGATTGTGATTGTATGATTGTGATTGCATGATTTTGAATGTATGATTGTGATTGCATGATTGTGATTGTATGATTGTGATTGTATGATTCTGATTGTATGAATGTGATTGTATGATTGTGATGTATGATTGTAATTGTATGATTATGATTGTATGATTGTGATTGTATGATTGTGATTGTATGATTGTGATTGTATGATTGTGATTGTATGAGTGTGATTGTATGATTGTGATTGTATGATTGTGATTGTATGATTGTGATAGTATGATTGTGATTGTATGATTGTGATTGTATGACTGTGATTGTATGATTGTGATTGTATGATTGTGATATTATGATTGTGAAAGTATGATTGTGATTGTATGATTGTGATTGTATGATTGCGATTGTATGATTGTGATTGTATGATTGTGATGTATGATTGTAATTGTATGATTATGACTGTATGATTGTGATTGTATGATTGAGATTGTATGATTGAGATTGTATGATTGTGATTGTATGATTGCGATTGTATGATTGCGATTGTATGATTGTGATTGTATGATTGTGATTGTATGATTGTGATTGTATGATTGTGATTGTATGATTGTGATTGTATGATTGTGATTGCATGATTGTGATTGTATGATTGTGATTGTATGATTGTGAAAGTATGATTGTGATTGTATGATTGTGATTGTATGATTGTGATTGTATGATTGTGATTGTATGATTGTGATTGTATGATTGTGATTGTATGATTGTGATTGCATGATTGTGATTGTATGATTGTGATTGTATGATTGTGAAAGTATGATTGTGATTGTATGATTGTGATTGTATGATTGTGATTGTATGATTGTGATTGTATGAGTATGGTTGTCTGATTGTGGTTGTGCGATTGTGATTGAACGATTGTGAATGTACGATTGTGATTGTATGATTGTGGTTGTGTGAATATGATTGTATGATTGTGGCTGCATGATTGTGATTGTATGATTGTGATTGTATGATTGTGATTGTATGATTGTATTTGGGAGTTTGTATTTGGGATATTGTAATTGTATGATTGCGATTGTATGATTGTGATTGTATGATTGTGATTGTATGATTGTGATTGTATGATTGTGATTGTATGATTGTGATTGTATGATTGTGATTGTATGATTGTGATTGTATGATTGTGATTGTATGATTGTGAAAGTATGATTGTGATTGTATGATTGTGATTGTATGATTGTGATTGGATGAGTATGGTTGTCTGATTGTGGTTGTGCGATTGTGATTGTACGATTGTGAATGTACGATTGTGATTGTATGATTGTGATTGTATGAATATGATTGTATGATTGTGATTGCATGATTGTGATTGTATGATTGTGATTGTATGATTGTGATTGTATGATTGTGATTGTATGATTATAATTGTATGATTGTGATTGTATGATTGTATTTGGGAGATTGTATTTGGGAGATTGTATTTGGGAGATTGTATTTGGGAGATTGTAATTGTATGATTGCGATTGTATGATTGTGATCGTATGATTGCGATTGTATGAATGCGATTGTATGATTGTGATTGTATGATTGTGATTGTATGATTGTGATTGTATGATTGTGATTGTATGGTTGTGATTGTATGTTTGTATTTGGGAGATTGTATTTGGGAGATTGTAATTGTATGATTGCGATTGTATTATTGTGATTGTATGATTGCGATTGTATGATTGTGATTGTATGATTGTGATTGTATGATTGTGAAAGTATGATTGTGATTGTATGATTGTGATTGTATGATTGTGATTGGATGAGTATGGTTGTCTGATTGTGGTTGTGCGATTGTGATTGTACGATTGTGAATGTACGATTTTGAATGTATGAGTGTGATTGTATGATTGTGATTGCATGATTGTGATTGTATGATTGTGATTGCATGATTTTGAATGTATGATTGTGATTGTATGATTGTGATTGTATGATTGTGATTGTATGATTATGATTGTATGATTGTGATTGCATGATTGTGATGTATGATTGTAATTGCATGATTGTGATTGTATGATTGTGATTGCATGATTTTGAATGTATGATTGTGATTGTATGATTGTGATTGTATGATTGTGATTGTATGATTATGATTGTATGATTGTGATTGCATGATTGTGATGTATGATTGTAATTGTATGATTATGATTGTATGATTGTGATTGCATGATTTTGAATGTATGATCGTGATTGTATGATTGTGATTGCGAGATTCTGATTGTATGATTGTGATTGTATGATTATGATTGTATGATTGTGATTGCATGATTGTGATTGTATGTTTGTGATTGCATGATTTTGAATGTATGATTGTGATTGCATGATTGTGATTGGATGATTGTGATTGTATGATTGTGATTGTATGATTGTGATAGTATGATTGTGATTGTATGATTGTGATTGTATGAATGCGATTGTATGATTGTGATTGTATGATTGTGATTGTATGATTGTATTTGGGAGATTGTATTTGGGAGATTGTAATTGTATGATTGCGATTGTATGATTGTGATTGTATGATTGTGATGTATGATTGTAATTGTATGATTATGATTGTATGATTGTGATTGTATGATTATGATTGTATGATTGTGATTGTATGATTGCGATTGTATGATTGTGATTGTATGATTATGATTGTATGATTGTGATTGCATGATTGTGATTGTATGTTTGTGATTGCATGATTTTGAATGTATGATTGTGATTGCATGATTGTGATTGGATGATTGTGATTGTATGATTGTGATTGTATGATTGTGATAGTATGATTGTGATTGTATGATTGTGATTGTATGATTGTGATTGCATGATTGTGATTGTATGATTATAATTGTATGATTGTGATTGTATGATTGTATTTGGGTGATTGTATTTGGGAGATTGTATTTGGGAGATTGTAATTGTATGATTGCGATTGTATGATTGTGATTGTATGATTGCGATTGTATGAATGCGAATGTATGATTGTGATTGTATGATTGTGATTGTATGATTGTGATTGTATGATTGTGATCGTAAGATTGTATTTGGGAGATTGTATTTGGGAGATTGTAATTGTATGATTGCGATTGTATGATTGTGATCGTAAGATTGTATTTGGGAGATTGTATTTGGGAGATTGTAATTGTATGATTGCGATTGTATGATTGTGATTGCATGATTTTGAATGTATGATTGTGATTGTATGATTGTGAACGCATGATTGTGATTGTATGATTGTGATTGTATGATTGTGATTGTATGATTGCGATTGTATGATTGTGATTGTATGATTATGATTGTATTTTTGTGATTGCATGATTGTGATTGTATGATTGTGATTGTGTGATTGTGATTGTATGATTGTGATTGTCTGATTGTGGTTGTGCGATTGTGATTGTACGATTGTGATTGTACGATTGTGATTGTATGATTGTGATTGTATGATTATGATTGTATGATTGTGATTGCATGATTGTGATTGTATGATTGTGATTGCATGATTTTGAATGTATGATTGTGATTGCATGATTGTGATTGTATGATTGTGATTGTATGATTGTGATTGTATGATTGTGATAGTATGATTGTGATTGTATGATTGTGATTGTATGATTGTGATTGTATGATTATGATTGTATGATTGTGATTGTATGAATGTATTTGAGAGATTGTATTTGGGAGATTGTATTGGGGAGATTGTAATTGTATGATTGCGATTGTATGATTGTGATTGTATGATTGCGATTGTATGAATTCGATTGTATGATTGTGATTGTATGATTGTGTTTGTATGATTGTGATTGTTTGATTGTATTTGGGAGATTGTAATTGTATGATTGCGATTGTATGATTGTGATTGTATGATTGCGATTGTATGATTGTGATTGTATGATTGTGATGTATGATTGTAATTGTATGATTATGATTGTATGACTGTGATTGTATGATTGACATTGTATGATTGACATTGTATGATTGTGATTGTATGATTGTGATTGTATGATTGTGATTGTATGATTGTGATTGTATGATTGTGATTGTATGATTGTGATTGTATGATTGTGATTGTGTTATTGTGATTGTATGATTGTGATTGTATGATTGTGATTGCATGATTGTGATTGTATGATTGTGATTGCATGATTTTGAATGTATGATTGTGATTGCATGATTGTGATTGTATGATTGTGATTGTATGATTCTGATTGTATGAATGTGATTGTATGATTGTGATGTATGATTGTAATTGTATGATTATGATTGTATGATTGTGATTGTATGATTGTGATTGTATGATTGTGATTGTATGATTGTGATTGTATGAGTGTGATTGTATGATTGTGATTGTATGATTGTGATTGTATGATTGTGATAGTATGATTGTGATTGTATGATTGTGATTGTATGACTGTGATTGTATGATTGTGATTGTATGATTGTGATATTATGATTGTGAAAGTATGATTGTGATTGTATGATTGTGATTGTATGATTGCGATTGTATGATTGTGATTGTATGATTGTGATGTATGATTGTAATTGTATGATTATGACTGTATGATTGTGATTGTATGATTGAGATTGTATGATTGAGATTGTATGATTGTGATTGTATGATTGCGATTGTATGATTGCGATTGTATGATTGCGATTGTATGATTGCGATTGTATGATTGTGATTGTATGATTGTGATTGTATGATTGTGATTGTATGATTGTGATTGTATGATTGTGATTGCATGATTGTGATTGTATGATTGTGATTGTATGATTGTGAAAGTATGATTGTGATTGTATGATTGTGATTGTATGATTGTGATTGTATGATTGTGATTGTATGATTGTGATTGTATGATTGTGATTGTATGATTGTGATTGCATGACTGTGATTGTATGATTGACATTGTATGATTGACATTGTATGATTGTGATTGTATGATTGTGATTGTATGATTGTGATTGTATGATTGTGATTGTATGATTGTGATTGTATGATTGTGATTGTATGATTGTGATTGTGTTATTGTGATTGTATGATTGTGATTGTATGATTGTGATTGCATGATTGTGATTGTATGATTGTGATTGCATGATTTTGAATGTATGAGTGTGATTGTATGATTGTGATTGCATGATTGTGATTGTATGATTGTGATTGCATGATTTTGAATGTATGACTGTGATTGTATGATTGTGATTGTATGATTGTGATTGTATGATTATGATTGTATGATTGTGATTGCATGATTGTGATGTATGATTGTAATTGTATGATTATGATTGTATGATTGTGATTGCATGATTTTGAATGTATGATCGTGATTGTATGATTGTGATTGCGAGATTGTGATTGTATGATTGTGATTGTATGATTATGATTGTATGATTGTGATTGCATGATTGTGATTGTATGTTTGTGATTGCATGATTTTGAATGTATGATTGTGATTGCATGATTGTGATTGGATGATTGTGATTGTATGATTGTGATTGTATGATTGTGATAGTATGATTGTGATTGTATGATTGTGATTGTATGATTGTGATTGCATGATTGTGATTGTATGATTATAATTGTATGATTGTGATTGTATGATTGTATTTGGGTGATTGTATTTGGGAGATTGTATTTGGGAGATTGTAATTGTATGATTGCGATTGTATGATTGTGATTGTATGATTGCGATTGTATGAATGCGAATGTATGATTGTGATTGTATGATTGTGATTGTATGATTGTGATTGTATGATTGTGATCGTAAGATTGTATTTGGGAGATTGTATTTGGGAGATTGTAATTGTATGATTGCGATTGTATGATTCTGATTGCATGATTTTGAATGTATGATTGTGATTGTATGATTGTGATTGCATGGTTTTGAATGTATGATTGTGATTGTATGATTGTGATTGTATGATTGTGATTGTATGATTGTGATTGTCTGATTGTGATTGTATGATTATGATTGTATGATTGTGATTGCATGATTGTGATTGTATGATTGTGATTGCATGATTTTGAATGTATGATTGTGATTGTATGATTGTGATTGTATGATTGTGATTGTATGATTGTGATTGTATGATTGTATTTGGGAGATTGTATTTGGGAGATTGTAATTGTATGATTGCGATTGTATGATTGTGATTGTATGATTGTGATGTATCATTGTAATTGTATGATTATGATTGTATGATTGTGATTGTATGATTATGATTGTATGATTGTGATTGCATGATTTTGAATGTATGATTGTGATTGTATGATTGTGATTGCATGATTGTGATTGTATGATTGTGATTGCATGGTTTTGAATGTATGATTGTGATTGTATGATTGTGATTGTATGATTGTGATTGTATGATTGTGATTGTATGATTGTGATTGTATGATTGTGATTGTATGATTGTGATTGTATGATTGTGATAGTATGATTGTGATTGTATGATTGTGATTGTATGATTGTGATTGTATGATTGTGATTGTATGATTATAATTGTATGATTGTGATTGTATGATTGTATTTGGGAGATTGTATTTGGGAGATTGTATTTGGGAGATTGTAATTGTATGATTGCGATTGTATGATTGTGATTGTATGATTGCGATTGTATGAATGCGATTGTATGATTGTGATTGTATGATTGTGATTGTATGATTGTGATTGTATGGTTGTGATTGTATGATTGTATTTGGGAGATTGTATTTGGGAGATTGTAATTGTATGATTGCGATTGTATGATTGTGATTGTATGATTGTGATGTATCATTGTAATTGTATGATTATGATTGTGTGATTGTGATTGTATGATTATGATTGTATGATTGTGATTGCATGATTTTGAATGTATGATTGTGATTGTATGATTGTGATTGCATGATTGTGATTGTATGATTGTGATTGCATGGTTTTGAATGTATGATTGTGATTGTATGATTGTGATTGTATGATTGTGATTGTATGATTGTGATTGTATGATTGTGATTGTATGATTGTGATTGTATGATTGTGATTGTATGATTGTGATTGTATGATTGTGATTGTATGATTGTGTTAGTATGATTGTGATTGTATGATTGTGATTGTATGATTGTGATTGTATGATTGTGATTGTATGATTATAATTGTATGATTGTGATTGTATGATTGTATTTGGGAGATTGTATTTGGGAGATTGTAATTGTATGATTGCGATTGTATGAATGCGATTGTATGATTGCGATTGTATGAATGCGATTGTATGATTGTGATTGTATGATTGAGATAGTATGATTGTGATTGTATGATTGTGATTGTATGATTGTGATTGTATGATTGAGATTGTATGATTGAGATTGTATGAATGTGATTGTATGCTTGCGATTGTATGATTGTGATTGTATGATTGTGATTGTATGATTGTGATTGTATGATTGTGATTGCATGATTGTGATTGTATGATTGTGATTGCATGATTTTGAATGTATGATTGTGATTGTATGATTGTGATTGCATGATTGTGATTGTATGGTTGTGATTGCATGATTTTGAATGTATGATTGTGATTGTATGATTGTGATTGTATGATTGTGATTGTATGATTGTATTTGGGAGATTGTATTTGGGAGATTGTATTTGGGAGATTGTATTTGGGAGATTGTAATTGTATGATTGCGATTGTATGATTGTGATTGTATGATTGCGATTGTATGAATGCGATTGTAGGATTGTGATTGTATGATTGTGATTGTATGATTGTGATTGTATGGTTGTGATGGTATGATTGTATTTGGGAGATTGTATTTGGGAGATTGTAATTGTATGATTGCGATTGTATTATTGTGATTGTATGATTGCGATTGTATTTTTGTGATTGTATGATTGTGATGTATGATTGTAATTGTATGATTATGATTGTATGATTGTGATTGTATGATTGAGATTGTATGATTGAGATTGTATGAATGTGATTGTATGCTTGCGATTGTATGATTGTGATTGTATGATTGTGATTGTATGATTGTGATTGTATGATTGTGATTGTATGATTGTGATTGTACGATTGTGATTGTATGATTGCGATTGTATGATTGTGATTGTATGATTGTGATTGTATGATTGTGATTGCATGATTGTGATTGTATGATTGTGATTGCATGATTTTGAATGTATGATTGTGATTGTATGATTGTGATTGCATGATTGTGATTGTATGGTTGTGATTGCATGATTTTGAATGTATGATTGTGATTGTATGATTGTGATTGTATGATTGTGATTGTATGATTGTGATAGTATGATTGTGATTGTATGATTGTGATTGTATGATTGTGATTGTATGATTGTGATTGTATGATTGTGATTGTATGATTGTATTTGGGAGATTGTATTTGGGAGATTGTAATTGTATGATTGCGATTGTATGATTGTGATTGTATGATTGTGATGTATGATTGTAATTGTATGATTATGATTGTATGATTGTGATTGTATGATTATGATTGTATGATTGTGATTGTATGATTGCGATTGTATGATTGTGATTGTATGATTATGATTGTATTTTTGTGATTGCATGATTGTGATTGTATGATTGTGATTGTGTGATTGTGATTGTATGATTGTGATTGTCTGATTGTGGTTGTGCGATTGTGATTGTACGATTGTGATTGTACGATTGTGATTGTATGATTGTGATTGTATGATTATGATTGTATGATTGTGATTGCATGATTGTGATTGTATGATTGTGATTGCATGATTTTGAATGTATGATTGTGATTGCATGATTGTGATTGTATGATTGTGATTGTATGATTCTGATTGTATGAATGTGATTGTATGATTGTGATGTATGATTGTAATTGTATGATTATGATTGTATGATTGTGATTGTATGATTGTGATTGTATGATTGTGATTGTATGATTGTGATTGTATGAGTGTGATTGTATGATTGTGATTGTATGATTGTGATTGTATGATTGTGATAGTATGATTGTGATTGTATGATTGTGATTGTATGACTGTGATTGTATGATTGTGATTGTATGATTGTGATATTATGATTGTGAAAGTATGATTGTGATTGTATGATTGTGATTGTATGATTGCGATTGTATGATTGTGATTGTATGATTGTGATGTATGATTGTAATTGTATGATTATGACTGTATGATTGTGATTGTATGATTGAGATTGTATGATTGAGATTGTATGATTGTGATTGTATGATTGCGATTGTATGATTGCGATTGTATGATTGTGATTGTATGATTGTGATTGTATGATTGTGATTGTATGATTGTGATTGTATGATTGTGATTGTATGATTGTGATTGCATGATTGTGATTGTATGATTGTGATTGTATGATTGTGAAAGTATGATTGTGATTGTATGATTGTGATTGTATGATTGTGATTGTATGATTGTGATTGTATGATTGTGATTGTATGATTGTGATTGTATGATTGTGATTGCATGATTGTGATTGTATGATTGTGATTGTATGATTGTGAAAGTATGATTGTGATTGTATGATTGTGATTGTATGATTGTGATTGTATGATTGTGATTGTATGATTGTGATTGTATGAGTATGGTTGTCTGATTGTGGTTGTGCGATTGTGATTGTACGATTGTGAATGTACGATTGTGATTGTATGATTGTGGTTGTGTGAATATGATTGTATGATTGTGGCTGCATGATTGTGATTGTATGATTGTGATTGTATGATTGTATTTGGGAGTTTGTATTTGGGATATTGTAATTGTATGATTGCGATTGTATGATTGTGATTGTATGATTGTGATTGTATGATTGTGATTGTATGATTGTGATTGTATGATTGTGATTGTATGATTGTGATTGTATGATTGTGATTGTATGATTGTGATTGTATGATTGTGATTGTATGATTGTGATTGTATGATTGTGATTGTATGATTGTGATTGTATGATTGCGATTGTATGATTGTGATTGTATGATTGTGATGTATGATTGTAATTGTATGATTATGATTGTATGATTGTGATTGTACGATTATGATTGTATGATTGTGATTGTATGATTGCGATTGTATGATTGTGATTGTATGATTATGATTATATTTTTGTGATTGCATGATTGTGATTGTATGATTGTGATTGTATGATTGTGATTGTATGATTGTGATTGTATGATTGTGATTGTATGATTGTGATTGTATGATTGTGATTGTATGATTGTGATTGTATGATTGTGATTGTATGATTGTGATTGTATGATTGTGATTGTTTGATTGTATTTGGGAGATTGTATTTGGGCGATTGTATTTGGGAGATTGTACTTGTATGATTGTGATTCTATGATTATGATTGTATGATTGTGATTGTATGATTGTGATTGTATGATTGTATTTGGGAGATTGTATTTGGGAGATTGTAATTGTATGATTGCGATTGTATGATTGTGATTGTATGATTGCGATTGTATGATTGTGATTGTATGATTGTGATGTATGATTGTAATTGTATGATTATGATTGTATGATTGTGATTGTATGATTGAGATTGTATGATTGTGATTGTATGATTGCGATTGTATGATTGTGATTGTATGATTGTGATTGTATGATTGTGATTGTATGATTGTGATTGTATGATTGTGATTGTATGATTGTGAAAGTATGATTGTGATTGTATGATTGTGATTGTATGATTGTGATTGGATGAGTATGGTTGTCTGATTGTGGTTGTGCGATTGTGATTGTACGATTGTGAATGTACGATTGTGATTGTATGATTGTGATTGTATGAATATGATTGTATGATTGTGATTGCATGATTGTGATTGTATGATTGTGATTGTATGATTGTGATTGTATGATTGTGATTGTATGATTATAATTGTATGATTGTGATTGTATGATTGTATTTGGGAGATTGTATTTGGGAGATTGTATTTGGGAGATTGTATTTGGGAGATTGTAATTGTATGATTGCGATTGTATGATTGTGATCGTATGATTGCGATTGTATGAATGCGATTGTATGATTGTGATTGTATGATTGTGATTGTATGATTGTGATTGTATGGTTGTGATTGTATGTTTGTATTTGGGAGATTGTATTTGGGAGATTGTAATTGTATGATTGCGATTGTATTATTGTGATTGTATGATTGCGATTGTATGATTGTGATTGTATGATTGTGATTGTATGATTGTGAAAGTATGATTGTGATTGTATGATTGTGATTGTATGATTGTGATTGGATGAGTATGGTTGTCTGATTGTGGTTGTGCGATTGTGATTGTACGATTGTGAATGTACGATTTTGAATGTATGAGTGTGATTGTATGATTGTGATTGCATGATTGTGATTGTATGATTGTGATTGTATGATTATGATTGTATGATTGTGATTGCATGATTGTGATTGTATGTTTGTGATTGCATGATTTTGAATGTATGAGTGTGATTGTATGATTGTGATTGCATGATTGTGATTGTATGATTGTGATTGCATGATTTTGAATGTATGATTGTGATTGTATGATTGTGATTGTATGATTGTGATTGTATGATTATGATTGTATGATTGTGATTGCATGATTGTGATGTATGATTGTAATTGTATGATTATGATTGTATGATTGTGATTGCATGATTTTGAATGTATGATCGTGATTGTATGATTGTGATTGCGAGATTGTGATTGTATGATTGTGATTGTATGATTATGATTGTATGATTGTGATTGCATGATTGTGATTGTATGTTTGTGATTGCATGATTTTGAATGTATGATTGTGATTGCATGATTGTGATTGGATGATTGTGATTGTATGATTGTGATTGTATGATTGTGATAGTATGATTGTGATTGTATGATTGTGATTGTATGATTGTGATTGCATGATTGTGATTGTATGATTATAATTGTATGATTGTGATTGTATGATTGTATTTGGGTGATTGTATTTGGGAGATTGTATTTGGGAGATTGTAATTGTATGATTGCGATTGTATGATTGTGATTGTATGATTGCGATTGTATGAATGCGAATGTATGATTGTGATTGTATGATTGTGATTGTATGATTGTGATTGTATGATTGCGATTGTATGATTGTGATTGTATGATTGTGATGTATCATTGTAATTGTATGATTATGATTGTATGATTGTGATTGTATGATTATGATTGTATGATTGTGATTGCATGATTTTGAATGTATGATTGTGATTGTATGATTGTGATTGCATGATTGTGATTGTATGATTGTGATTGCATGGTTTTGAATGTATGATTGTGATTGTATGATTGTGATTGTATGATTGTGATTGTATGATTGTGATTATATGATTGTGATTGTATGATTGTGATTGTATGATTGTGATTGTATGATTGTGATAGTATGATTGTGATTGTATGATTGTGATTGTATGATTGTGATTGTATGATTGTGATTGTATGATTATAATTGTATGGTTGTGATTGTATGATTGTATTTGGGAGATTGTATTTGGGAGATTGTATTTGGGAGATTGTAATTGTATGATTGCGATTGTATGATTGTGATTGTATGATTGCGATTGTATGATTGTGATTGTATGGTTGTGATTGTATGATTGTATTTGGGAGATTGTATTTGGGAGATTGTAATTGTATGATTGCGATTGTATGATTGTGATTGTATGATTGTGATGTATCATTGTAATTGTATGATTATGATTGTATGATTGTGATTGTATGATTATGATTGTATGATTGTGATTGCATGATTTTGAATGTATGATTGTGATTGTATGATTGTGATTGCATGATTGTGATTGTATGATTGTGATTGCATGGTTTTGAATGTGTGATTGTGATTGTATGATTGTGATTGTATGATTGTGATTGTATGATTGTGATTGTATGATTGTGATTGTATGATTGTGATTGTATGATTGTGATTGTATGATTGTGATAGTATGATTGTGATTGTATGATTGTGATTGTATGATTGTGATTGTATGATTGTGATTGTATGATTATAATTGTATGATTGTGATTGTATGATTGTATTTGGGAGATTGTATTTGGGAGAGTGTATTTGGGAGATTGTAATTGTATGATTGCGATTGTATGATTGTGATTGCATGATTGTGATGTATGATTGTAATTGTATGATTATGATTGTATGATTGTGATTGCATGATTTTGAATGTATGATCGTGATTGTATGATTGTGATTGCGAGATTCTGATTGTATGATTGTGATTGTATGATTATGATTGTATGATTGTGATTGCATGATTGTGATTGTATGTTTGTGATTGCATGATTTTGAATGTATGATTGTGATTGCATGATTGTGATTGGATGATTGTGATTGTATGATTGTGATTGTATGATTGTGATAGTATGATTGTGATTGTATGATTGTGATTGTATGATTGTGATTGTATGATTGTGATTGTATGATTGTGATTGTATGATTGTATTTGGGAGATTGTATTTGGGAGATTGTAATTGTATGATTGCGATTGTATGATTGTGATTGTATGATTGTGATGTATGATTGTAATTGTATGATTATGATTGTATGATTGTGATTGTATGATTATGATTGTATGATTGTGATTGTATGATTGCGATTGTATGATTGTGATTGTATGATTATGATTATATTTTTGTGATTGCATGATTGTGATTGTATGATTGTGATTGTATGATTGTGATTGTATGATTGTGATTGTATGATTGTGATTGTATGATTGTGATTGTATGATTGTGATTGTATGATTGTGATTGTATGATTGTGATTGTATAATTGTGATAGTATGATTGTGATTGTATGATTGTGATTGTATGATTGTGATTGTATGATTATAATTGTATGATTGTGATTGTATGATTGTATTTGGGAAATTGTATTTGGGAGATTGTATTTGGGAGATTGTATTTGGGATATTGTAATTGTATGATTGCGATTGTATGATTGTGATTGTATGATTGTGATTGCATGATTTTGAATGTATGAGTGTGATTGTATGATTGTGATTGCATGATTGTGATTGTATGATTGTGATTGTATGATTGTGATTGTATGATTGTATTTGGGAGATTGTATTTGGGAGATTGTAATTGTATGATTGCGATTGTATGATTGTGATTGTATGATTGTGATTGCATGATTTTGAATGTATGAGTGTGATTGTATGATTGTGATTGCATGATTGTGATTGTATGATTGTGATTGCATGATTTTGAATGTATGATTGTGATTGTATGATTGTGATTGTATGATTGTGATTGTATGATTATGATTGTATGATTGCGATTGTATGATTGTGATTGTATGATTGTGATTGCATGATTTTGAATGTATGAGTGTGATTGTATGATTGTGATTGCATGATTGTGATTGTATGATTGTGATTGTATGATTGTGATTGTATGATTGTATTTGGGAGATTGTATTTGGGAGATTGTAATTGTATGATTGCGATTGTATGATTGTGATTGTATGATTGTGATTGCATGATTTTGAATGTATGAGTGTGATTGTATGATTGTGATTGCATGATTGTGATTGTATGATTGTGATTGCATGATTTTGAATGTATGATTGTGATTGTATGATTGTGATTGTATGATTGTGATTGTATGATTATGATTGTATGATTGTGATTGCATGATTGTGATGTATGATTGTAATTGTATGATTATGATTGTATGATTGTGATTGCATGATTTTGAATGTATGATCGTGATTGTATGATTGTGATTGCGAGATTCTGATTGTATGATTGTGATTGTATGATTATGATTGTATGATTGTGATTGCATGATTGTGATTGTATGTTTGTGATTGCATGATTTTGAATGTATGATTGTGATTGCATGATTGTGATTGGATGATTGTGATTGTATGATTGTGATTGTATGATTGTGATAGTATGATTGTGATTGTATGATTGTGATTGTATGATTGTGATTGTATGATTGTGATTGTATGATTGTGATGTATGATTGTAATTGTATGATTATGATTGTATGATTGTGATTGCATGATTTTGAATGTATGATCGTGATTGTATGATTGTGATTGCGAGATTGTGATTGTATGATTGTGATTGTATGATTATGATTGTATGATTGTGATTGCATGATTGTGATTGTATGTTTGTGATTGCATGATTTTGAATGTATGATTGTGATTGCATGATTGTGATTGGATGATTGTGATTGTATGATTGTGAATGTATGATTGTGATAGTATGATTGTGATTGTATGATTGTGATTGTATGATTGTGATTGCATGATTGTGATTGTATGATTATAATTGTATGATTGTGATTGTATGATTGTATTTGGGTGATTGTATTTGGGAGATTGTATTTGGGAGATTGTAATTGTATGATTGCGATTGTATGATTGTGATTGTATGATTGCGATTGTATGAATGCGAATGTATGATTGTGATTGTATGATTGTGATTGTATGATTGTGATTGTATGATTGTGATCGTAAGATTGTATTTGGGAGATTGTATTTGGGAGATTGTAATTGTATGATTGCGATTGTATGATTGTGATTGCATGATTTTGAATGTATGATTGTGATTGTATGATTGTGATTGCATGATTGTGATTGTATGATTGTGATTGCATGGTTTTGAATGTATGATTGTGATTGTATGATTGTGATTGTATGATTGTGATTGTATGATTGTGATTGTCTGATTGTGATTGTATGATTATGATTGTATGATTGTGATTGCATGATTGTGATTGTATGATTGTGATTGTATGATTGTATTTGGGAGATTGTATTTGGGAGATTGTAATTGTATGATTGCGATTGTATGATTGTGATTGTATGATTGTGATTGTATGATTGTGATTGTATGATTGTGATTGTATGATTGTGATTGTATGATTGTGATCGTAAGATTGTATTTGGGAGATTGTATTTGGGAGATTGTAATTGTATGATTGCGATTGTATGATTGTGATTGCATGATTTTGAATGTATGATTGTGATTGTATGATTGTGATTGCATGATTGTGATTGTATGATTGTGATTGCATGGTTTTGAATGTATGATTGTGATTGTATGATTGTGATTGTATGATTGTGATTGTATGATTGTGATTGTCTGATTGTGATTGTATGATTATGATTGTATGATTGTGATTGCATGATTGTGATTGTATGATTGTGATTGTATGATTGTATTTGGGAGATTGTATTTGGGAGATTGTAATTGTATGATTGCGATTGTATGATTGTGATTGTATGATTGTGATTGCATGATTGTGATTGTATGTTTGTGATTGCATGATTTTGAATGTATGATTGTGATTGCATGATTGTGATTGGATTATTGTGATTGTATGATTGTGATTGTATGATTGTGATAGTATGATTGTGATTGTATGATTGTGATTGTATGATTGTGATTGTATGATTGTGATTGTATGATTGTGATTGTATGATTGTATTTGGGAGATTGTATTTGGGAGATTGTAATTGTATGATTGCGATTGTATGATTGTGATTGTATGATTGTGATGTATGATTGTAATTGTATGATTATGATTGTATGATTGTGATTGTATGATTATGATTGTATGATTGTGATTGTATGATTGCGATTGTATGATTGTGATTGTATGATTATGATTATATTTTTGTGATTGCATGATTGTGATTGTATGATTGTGATTGTATGATTGTGATTGTATGATTGTGATTGTATGATTGTGATTGTATGATTGTGATTGTATGATTGTGATTGTATGATTGTGATTGTATAATTGTGATAGTATGATTGTGATTGTATGATTGTGATTGTATGATTGTGATTGTATGATTATAATTGTATGATTGTGATTGTATGATTGTATTTGGGAAATTGTATTTGGGAGATTGTATTTGGGAGATTGTATTTGGGATATTGTAATTGTATGATTGCGATTGTATGATTGTGATTGTATGATTGTGATTGCATGATTTTGAATGTATGAGTGTGATTGTATGATTGTGATTGCATGATTGTGATTGTATGATTGTGATTGTATGATTGTGATTGTATGATTGTATTTGGGAGATTGTATTTGCCAGATTGTAATTGTATGATTGCGATTGTATGATTGTGATTGTATGATTGTGATTGCATGATTTTGAATGTATGAGTGTGATTGTATGATTGTGATTGCATGATTGTGATTGTATGATTGTGATTGCATGATTTTGAATGTATGATTGTGATTGTATGATTGTGATTGTATGATTGTGATTGTATGATTATGATTGTATGATTGCGATTGTATGATTGTGATTGTATGATTTTGATTGCATGATTTTGAATGTATGAGTGTGATTGTATGATTGTGATTGCATGATTGTGATTGTATGATTGTGATTGTATGATTGTGATTGTATGATTGTATTTGGGAGATTGTATTTGGGAGATTGTAATTGTATGATTGCGATTGTATGATTGTGATTGTATGATTGTGATTGCATGATTTTGAATGTATGAGTGTGATTGTATGATTGTGATTGCATGATTGTGATTGTATGATTGTGATTGCATGATTTTGAATGTATGATTGTGATTGTATGATTGTGATTGTATGATTGTGATTGTATGATTATGATTGTATGATTGTGATTGCATGATTGTGATGTATGATTGTAATTGTATGATTATGATTGTATGATTGTGATTGCATGATTTTGAATGTATGATCGTGATTGTATGATTGTGATTGCGAGATTCTGATTGTATGATTGTGATTGTATGATTATGATTGTATGATTGTGATTGCATGATTGTGATTGTATGTTTGTGATTGCATGATTTTGAATGTATGATTGTGATTGCATGATTGTGATTGGATGATTGTGATTGTATGATTGTGATTGTATGATTGTGATAGTATGATTGTGATTGTATGATTGTGATTGTATGATTGTGATTGTATGATTGTGATTGTATGATTATAATTGTATGATTGTGATTGTATGATTGTATTTGGGAGATTGTATTTGGGAGATTGTAATTGTATGATTGCGATTGTATGATTGTGATTGTATGATTGCGATTGTATGAATGCGATTGTATGATTGTGATTGTATGATTGTGATAGTATGATTGTGATTGTATGATTGTGATTGTATGATTGTGATTGTATGATTATAATTGTATGATTGTGATTGTATGATTGTATTTGGGAGATTGTATTTGGGAGATTGTATTTGGGAGATTGTAATTGTATGATTGCGATTGTATGATTGTGATTGTATGATTGCGATTGTATGAATGCGATTGTATGATTGTGATTGTATGATTGTGATTGTATGATTGTGATTGTATGGTTGTGATTGTATGATTGTATTTGGGAGATTGTATTTGGGAGATTGTAATTGTATGATTGCGATTGTATTATTGTGATTGTATGATTGCGATTGTATGATTGTGATTGTATGATTGAGATTGTATGATTGAGATTGTATGAATGTGATTGTATGCTTGCGATTGTATGATTGTGATTGTATGATTGTGATTGTATGATTGTGATTGTATGATTGTGATTGTATGATTGTGATTGTATGATTGTGATTGTATGATTGTATTTGGGAGATTGTATTTGGGAGATTGTAATTGTATGATTGCGATTGTATGATTGTGATTGTATGATTGTGATGTATGATTGTAATTGTATGATTATGATTGTATGATTGTGATTGTATGATTATGATTGTATGATTGTGATTGTATGATTGCGATTGTATGATTGTGATTGTATGATTATGATTATATTTTTGTGATTGCATGATTGTGATTGTATGATTGTGATTGTATGATTGTGATTGTATGATTGTGATTGTATGATTGTGATTGTATGATTGTGATTGTATGATTGTGATTGTATGATTGTGATTGTATGATTGTGATTGTATGATTGTGATTGTATGATTGTGATTGTATGATTGTGATAGTATGATTGTGATTGTATGATTGTGATTGTATGATTGTGATTGTATGATTATAATTGTATGATTGTGATTGCATGATTGTATTTGGGAGATTGTATTTGGGAGATTGTATTTGGGAGATTGTATTTGGGAGATTGTAATTGTATGATTGCGATTGTATGATTGTGATTGTATGATTGCGATTGTATGAATGCGATTGTATGATTGTGATTGTATGATTGTGATTGTATGATTGTGATTGTATGGTTGTGATTGTATGATTGTATTTGGGAGATTGTATTTGGGAGATTGTAATTGTATGATTGCGATTGTATTATTGTGATTGTATGATTGTGATTGTATGATTGTGATTGTATGATTGTGATTGTATGATTATAATTGTATGATTGTGATTGTATGATTGTATTTGGGAGATTGTATTTGGGAGATTGTATTTGGGAGATTGTATTTGGGAGATTGTAATTGTATGATTGCGATTGTATGATTGTGATTGTATGATTGTGATGTATCATTGTAATTGTATGATTATGATTGTATGATTGTGATTGTATGATTATGATTGTATGATTGTGATTGCATGATTTTGAATGTATGATTGTGATTGTATGATTGTGATTGCATGATTGTGATTGTATGATTGTGATTGCATGGTTTTGAATGTGTGATTGTGATTGTATGATTGTGATTGTATGATTGTGATTGTATGATTGTGATTGTATGATTGTGATTGTATGATTGTGATTGTATGATTGTGATTGTATGATTGTGATAGTATGATTGTGATTGTATGATTGTGATTGTATGATTGTGATTGTATGATTGTGATTGTATGATTATAATTGTATGATTGTGATTGTATGATTGTATTTGGGAGATTGTATTTGGGAGATTGTATTTGGGAGATTGTAATTGTATGATTGCGATTGTATGATTGTGATTGCATGATTGTGATGTATGATTGTAATTGTATGATTATGATTGTATGATTGTGATTGCATGATTTTGAATGTATGATCGTGATTGTATGATTGTGATTGCGAGATTCTGATTGTATGATTGTGATTGTATGATTATGATTGTATGATTGTGATTGCATGATTGTGATTGTATGTTTGTGATTGCATGATTTTGAATGTATGATTGTGATTGCATGATTGTGATTGGATGATTGTGATTGTATGATTGTGATTGTATGATTGTGATAGTATGATTGTGATTGTATGATTGTGATTGTATGATTGTGATTGTATGATTGTGATTGTATGATTGTGATTGTATGATTGTATTTGGGAGATTGTATTTGGGAGATTGTAATTGTATGATTGCGATTGTATGATTGTGATTGTATGATTGTGATGTATGATTGTAATTGTATGATTATGATTGTATGATTGTGATTGTATGATTATGATTGTATGATTGTGATTGTATGATTGCGATTGTATGATTGTGATTGTATGATTATGATTATATTTTTGTGATTGCATGATTGTGATTGTATGATTGTGATTGTATGATTGTGATTGTATGATTGTGATTGTATGATTGTGATTGTATGATTGTGATTGTATGATTGTGATTGTATGATTGTGATTGTATGATTGTGATTGTATAATTGTGATAGTATGATTGTGATTGTATGATTGTGATTGTATGATTGTGATTGTATGATTATAATTGTATGATTGTGATTGTATGATTGTATTTGGGAAATTGTATTTGGGAGATTGTATTTGGGAGATTGTATTTGGGATATTGTAATTGTATGATTGCGATTGTATGATTGTGATTGTATGATTGTGATTGCATGATTTTGAATGTATGAGTGTGATTGTATGATTGTGATTGCATGATTGTGATTGTATGATTGTGATTGTATGATTGTGATTGTATGATTGTATTTGGGAGATTGTATTTGGGAGATTGTAATTGTATGATTGCGATTGTATGATTGTGATTGTATGATTGTGATTGCATGATTTTGAATGTATGAGTGTGATTGTATGATTGTGATTGCATGATTGTGATTGTATGATTGTGATTGCATGATTTTGAATGTATGATTGTGATTGTATGATTGTGATTGTATGATTGTGATTGTATGATTATGATTGTATGATTGTGATTGCATGATTGTGATGTATGATTGTAATTGTATGATTATGATTGTATGATTGTGATTGCATGATTTTGAATGTATGATCGTGATTGTATGATTGTGATTGCGAGATTCTGATTGTATGATTGTGATTGTATGATTATGATTGTATGATTGTGATTGCATGATTGTGATTGTATGTTTGTGATTGCATGATTTTGAATGTATGATTGTGATTGCATGATTGTGATTGGATGATTGTGATTGTATGATTGTGATTGTATGATTGTGATAGTATGATTGTGATTGTATGATTGTGATTGTATGATTGTGATTGTATGATTGTGATTGTATGATTATAATTGTATGATTGTGATTGTATGATTGTATTTGGGAGATTGTATTTGGGAGATTGTAATTGTATGATTGCGATTGTATGATTGTGATTGTATGATTGCGATTGTATGAATGCGATTGTATGATTGTGATTGTATGATTGTGATAGTATGATTGTGATTGTATGATTGTGATTGTATGATTGTGATTGTATGATTATAATTGTATGATTGTGATTGTATGATTGTATTTGGGAGATTGTATTTGGGAGATTGTATTTGGGAGATTGTAATTGTATGATTGCGATTGTATGATTGTGATTGTATGATTGCGATTGTATGAATGCGATTGTATGATTGTGATTGTATGATTGTGATTGTATGATTGTGATTGTATGGTTGTGATTGTATGATTGTATTTGGGAGATTGTATTTGGGAGATTGTAATTGTATGATTGCGATTGTATTATTGTGATTGTATGATTGCGATTGTATGATTGTGATTGTATGATTGTGATGTATGATTGTAATTGTATGATTATGATTGTATGATTGTGATTGTATGATTGAGATTGTATGATTGAGATTGTATGAATGTGATTGTATGCTTGCGATTGTATGATTGTGATTGTATGATTGTGATTGTATGATTGTGATTGTATGATTGTGATTGTATGATTGTGATTGTATGATTGTGATTGTATGATTGTATTTGGGAGATTGTATTTGGGAGATTGTAATTGTATGATTGCGATTGTATGATTGTGATTGTATGATTGTGATGTATGATTGTAATTGTATGATTATGATTGTATGATTGTGATTGTATGATTATGATTGTATGATTGTGATTGTATGATTGCGATTGTATGATTGTGATTGTATGATTATGATTATATTTTTGTGATTGCATGATTGTGATTGTATGATTGTGATTGTATGATTGTGATTGTATGATTGTGATTGTATGATTGTGATTGTATGATTGTGATTGTATGATTGTGATTGTATGATTGTGATTGTATGATTGTGATTGTATGATTGTGATTGTATGATTGTGATTGTATGATTGTGATAGTATGATTGTGATTGTATGATTGTGATTGTATGATTGTGATTGTATGATTATAATTGTATGATTGTGATTGCATGATTGTATTTGGGAGATTGTATTTGGGAGATTGTATTTGGGAGATTGTATTTGGGAGATTGTAATTGTATGATTGCGATTGTATGATTGTGATTGTATGATTGCGATTGTATGAATGCGATTGTATGATTGTGATTGTATGATTGTGATTGTATGATTGTGATTGTATGGTTGTGATTGTATGATTGTATTTGGGAGATTGTATTTGGGAGATTGTAATTGTATGATTGCGATTGTATTATTGTGATTGTATGATTGTGATTGTATGATTGTGATTGTATGATTGTGATTGTATGATTATAATTGTATGATTGTGATTGTATGATTGTATTTGGGAGATTGTATTTGGGAGATTGTATTTGGGAGATTGTATTTGGGAGATTGTATTTGGGAGATTGTAATTGTATGATTGCGATTGTATGATTGTGATTGTATGATTGCGATTGTATGAATGCGATTGTATGATTGTGATTGTATGATTGTGATTGTATGATTGTGATTGTATGATTGTGATCGTATGATTGTATTTGGGAGATTGTATTTGGGAGATTGTAATTGTATGATTGCGATTGTATGATTGTGATTGCATGATTTTGAATGTATGATTGTGATTGTATGATTGTGATTGCATGATTGTGATTGTATGATTGTGATTGCATGGTTTTGAATGTATGATTGTGATTGTATGATTGTGATTGTATGATTGTGATTGTATGATTGTGATTGTATGATTGTGATTGTATGATTATGATTGTATGATTGTGATTGTATGATTGTGATTGTATGATTGTGATTGTATGATTGTGATTGTATGATTGTGATTGTATGATTGTGATTGTATGATTGTGATTGTATGATTGTGATTGTATGATTGTGATTGTATGATTGTGATAGTATGATTGTGATTGTATGATTGTGATTGTATGATTGTGATTGTATGATTATAATTGTATGATTGTGATTGTATGATTGTATTTGGGAGATTGTATTTGGGAGATTGTATTTGGGAGATTGTATTTTGGAGATTGTAATTGTATGATTGCGATTGTATGATTGTGATTGTATGATTTTGAATGTATGATTGTGATTGTATGATTGTGATTGCATGATTGTGATTGTATGATTGTGATTGCATGGTTTTGAATGTATAATTGTGATTGTATGATTGTGATTGTATGATTGTGATTGTATGATTGTGATTGTATGATTGTGATTGTATGATTGTGATTGTATGATTGTGATTGTATGATTGTGATTGTATGATTGTGATAGTATGATTGTGATTGTATGATTGTGATTGTATGATTGTGATTGTATGATTGTGATTGTATGATTATAATTGTATGATTGTGATTGTATGATTGTATTTGGGAGATTGTATTTGGGAGATTGTATTTGGGAGATTGTAATTGTATGATTGCGATTGTATGATTGTGATTGTATGATTGCGATTGTATGATTGTGATTGTATGGTTGTGATTGTATGATTGTATTTGGGAGATTGTATTTGGGAGATTGTAATTGTATGATTGCGATTGTATGATTGTGATTGTATGATTGTGATGTATCATTGTAATTGTATGATTATGATTGTATGATTGTGATTGTATGATTATGATTGTATGATTGTGATTGCATGATTTTGAATGTATGATTGTGATTGTATGATTGTGATTGCATGATTGTGATTGTATGATTGTGATTGCATGGTTTTGAATGTGTGATTGTGATTGTATGATTGTGATTGTATGATTGTGATTGTATGATTGTGATTGTATGATTGTGATTGTATGATTGTGATTGTATGATTGTGATTGTATGATTGTGATAGTATGATTGTGATTGTATGATTGTGATTGTATGATTGTGATTGTATGATTGTGATTGTATGATTATAATTGTATGATTGTGATTGTATGATTGTATTTGGGAGATTGTATTTGGGAGATTGTATTTGGGAGATTGTAATTGTATGATTGCGATTGTATGATTGTGATTGCATGATTGTGATGTATGATTGTAATTGTATGATTATGATTGTATGATTGTGATTGCATGATTTTGAATGTATGATCGTGATTGTATGATTGTGATTGCGAGATTCTGATTGTATGATTGTGATTGTATGATTATGATTGTATGATTGTGATTGCATGATTGTGATTGTATGTTTGTGATTGCATGATTTTGAATGTATGATTGTGATTGCATGATTGTGATTGGATGATTGTGATTGTATGATTGTGATTGTATGATTGTGATAGTATGATTGTGATTGTATGATTGTGATTGTATGATTGTGATTGTATGATTGTGATTGTATGATTGTGATTGTATGATTGTATTTGGGAGATTGTATTTGGGAGATTGTAATTGTATGATTGCGATTGTATGATTGTGATTGTATGATTGTGATGTATGATTGTAATTGTATGATTATGATTGTATGATTGTGATTGTATGATTATGATTGTATGATTGTGATTGTATGATTGCGATTGTATGATTGTGATTGTATGATTATGATTATATTTTTGTGATTGCATGATTGTGATTGTATGATTGTGATTGTATGATTGTGATTGTATGTTTGTGATTGTATGATTGTGATTGTATGATTGTGATTGTATGATTGTGATTGTATGATTGTGATTGTATAATTGTGATAGTATGATTGTGATTGTATGATTGTGATTGTATGATTGTGATTGTATGATTATAATTGTATGATTGTGATTGTATGATTGTATTTGGGAAATTGTATTTGGGAGATTGTATTTGGGAGATTGTATTTGGGAGATTGTATTTGGGATATTGTAATTGTATGATTGCGATTGTATGATTGTGATTGTATGATTGTGATTGCATGATTTTGAATGTATGAGTGTGATTGTATGATTGTGATTGCATGATTGTGATTGTATGATTGTGATTGTATGATTGTGATTGTATGATTGTATTTGGGAGATTGTATTTGGGAGATTGTAATTGTATGATTGCGATTGTATGATTGTGATTGTATGATTGTGATTGCATGATTTTGAATGTATGAGTGTGATTGTATGATTGTGATTGCATGATTGTGATTGTATGATTGTGATTGCATGATTTTGAATGTATGATTGTGATTGTATGATTGTGATTGTATGATTGTGATTGTATGATTATGATTGTATGATTGCGATTGTATGATTGTGATTGTATGATTGTGATTGCATGATTTTGAATGTATGAGTGTGATTGTATGATTGTGATTGCATGATTGTGATTGTATGATTGTGATTGTATGATTGTGATTGTATGATTGTATTTGGCGGATTGTATTTGGGAGATTGTAATTGTATGATTGCGATTGTAGGATTGTGATTGTATGATTGTGATTGCATGATTTTGAATGTATGAGTGTGATTGTATGATTGTGATTGCATGATTGTGATTGTATGATTGTGATTGCATGATTTTGAATGTATGATTGTGATTGTATGATTGTGATTGTATGATTGTGATTGTATGATTATGATTGTATGATTGTGATTGCATGATTGTGATGTATGATTGTAATTGTATGATTATGATTGTATGATTGTGATTGCATGATTTTGAATGTATGATCGTGATTGTATGATTGTGATTGCGAGATTCTGATTGTATGATTGTGATTGTATGATTATGATTGTATGATTGTGATTGCATGATTGTGATTGTATGTTTGTGATTGCATGATTTTGAATGTATGATTGTGATTGCATGATTGTGATTGGATGATTGTGATTGTATGATTGTGATTGTATGATTGTGATAGTATGATTGTGATTGTATGATTGTGATTGTATGATTGTGATTGTATGATTGTGATTGTATGATTATAATTGTATGATTGTGATTGTATGATTGTATTTGGGAGATTGTATTTGGGAGATTGTAATTGTATGATTGCGATTGTATGATTGTGATTGTATGATTGCGATTGTATGAATGCGATTGTATGATTGTGATTGTATGATTGTGATAGTATGATTGTGATTGTATGATTGTGATTGTATGATTGTGATTGTATGATTATAATTGTATGATTGTGATTGTATGATTGTATTTGGGAGATTGTATTTGGGAGATTGTATTTGGGAGATTGTAATTGTATGATTGCGATTGTATGATTGTGATTGTATGATTGCGATTGTATGAATGCGATTGTATGATTGTGATTGTATGATTGTGATTGTATGATTGTGATTGTATGGTTGTGATTGTATGATTGTATTTGGGAGATTGTATTTGGGAGATTGTAATTGTATGATTGCGATTGTATTATTGTGATTGTATGATTGCGATTGTATGATTGTGATTGTATGATTGTGATGTATGATTGTAATTGTATGATTATGATTGTATGATTGTGATTGTATGATTGAGATTGTATGATTGAGATTGTATGAATGTGATTGTATGCTTGCGATTGTATGATTGTGATTGTATGATTGTGATTGTATGATTGTGATTGTATGATTGTGATTGTATGATTGTGATTGTATGATTGTGATTGTATGATTGTGATTGTATGATTGTATTTGGGAGATTGTATTTGGGAGATTGTAATTGTATGATTGCGATTGTATGATTGTGATTGTATGATTGTGATGTATGATTGTAATTGTATGATTATGATTGTATGATTGTGATTGTATGATTATGATTGTATGATTGTGATTGTATGATTGCGATTGTATGATTGTGATTGTATGATTATGATTATATTTTTGTGATTGCATGATTGTGATTGTATGATTGTGATTGTATGATTGTGATTGTATGATTGTGATTGTATGATTGTGATTGTATGATTGTGATTGTATGATTGTGATTGTATGATTGTGATTGTATGATTGTGATTGTATGATTGTGATTGTATGATTGTGATTGTATGATTGTGATTGTATGATTGTGATAGTATGATTGTGATTGTATGATTGTGATTGTATGATTGTGATTGTATGATTATAATTGTATGATTGTGATTGCATGATTGTATTTGGGAGATTGTATTTGGGAGATTGTATTTGGGAGATTGTAATTGTATGATTGCGATTGTATGATTGTGATTGTATGATTGCGATTGTATGAATGCGATTGTATGATTGTGATTGTATGATTGTGATTGTATGATTGTGATTGTATGGTTGTGATTGTATGATTGTATTTGGGAGATTGTATTTGGGAGATTGTAATTGTATGATTGCGATTGTATTATTGTGATTGTATGATTGTGATTGTATGATTGTGATTGTATGATTGTGATTGTATGATTATAATTGTATGATTGTGATTGTATGATTGTATTTGGGAGATTGTATTTGGGAGATTGTATTTGGGAGATTGTATTTGGGAGATTGTAATTGTATGATTGCGATTGTATGATTGTGATTGTATGATTGTGATGTATCATTGTAATTGTATGATTATGATTGTATGATTGTGATTGTATGATTATGATTGTATGATTGTGATTGCATGATTTTGAATGTATGATTGTGATTGTATGATTGTGATTGCATGATTGTGATTGTATGATTGTGATTGCATGGTTTTGAATGTGTGATTGTGATTGTATGATTGTGATTGTATGATTGTGATTGTATGATTGTGATTGTATGATTGTGATTGTATGATTGTGATTGTATGATTGTGATTGTATGATTGTGATAGTATGATTGTGATTGTATGATTGTGATTGTATGATTGTGATTGTATGATTGTGATTGTATGATTATAATTGTATGATTGTGATTGTATGATTGTATTTGGGAGATTGTATTTGGGAGATTGTATTTGGGAGATTGTAATTGTATGATTGCGATTGTATGATTGTGATTGCATGATTGTGATGTATGATTGTAATTGTATGATTATGATTGTATGATTGTGATTGCATGATTTTGAATGTATGATCGTGATTGTATGATTGTGATTGCGAGATTCTGATTGTATGATTGTGATTGTATGATTATGATTGTATGATTGTGATTGCATGATTGTGATTGTATGTTTGTGATTGCATGATTTTGAATGTATGATTGTGATTGCATGATTGTGATTGGATGATTGTGATTGTATGATTGTGATTGTATGATTGTGATAGTATGATTGTGATTGTATGATTGTGATTGTATGATTGTGATTGTATGATTGTGATTGTATGATTGTGATTGTATGATTGTATTTGGGAGATTGTATTTGGGAGATTGTAATTGTATGATTGCGATTGTATGATTGTGATTGTATGATTGTGATGTATGATTGTAATTGTATGATTATGATTGTATGATTGTGATTGTATGATTATGATTGTATGATTGTGATTGTATGATTGCGATTGTATGATTGTGATTGTATGATTATGATTATATTTTTGTGATTGCATGATTGTGATTGTATGATTGTGATTGTATGATTGTGATTGTATGATTGTGATTGTATGATTGTGATTGTATGATTGTGATTGTATGATTGTGATTGTATGATTGTGATTGTATAATTGTGATAGTATGATTGTGATTGTATGATTGTGATTGTATGATTGTGATTGTATGATTATAATTGTATGATTGTGATTGTATGATTGTATTTGGGAAATTGTATTTGGGAGATTGTATTTGGGAGATTGTATTTGGGATATTGTAATTGTATGATTGCGATTGTATGATTGTGATTGTATGATTGTGATTGCATGATTTTGAATGTATGAGTGTGATTGTATGATTGTGATTGCATGATTGTGATTGTATGATTGTGATTGTATGATTGTGATTGTATGATTGTATTTGGGAGATTGTATTTGGGAGATTGTAATTGTATGATTGCGATTGTATGATTGTGATTGTATGACTGTGATTGCATGATTTTGAATGTATGAGTGTGATTGTATGATTGTGATTGCATGATTGTGATTGTATGATTGTGATTGCATGATTTTGAATGTATGATTGTGATTGTATGATTGTGATTGTATGATTGTGATTGTATGATTATGATTGTATGATTGCGATTGTATGATTGTGATTGTATGATTGTGATTGCATGATTTTGAATGTATGAGTGTGATTGTATGATTGTGATTGCATGATTGTGATTGTATGATTGTGATTGTATGATTGTGATTGTATGATTGTATTTGGGAGATTGTATTTGGGAGATTGTAATTGTATGATTGCGATTGTATGATTGTGATTGTATGATTGTGATTGCATGATTTTGAATGTATGAGTGTGATTGTATGATTGTGATTGCATGATTGTGATTGTATGATTGTGATTGCATGATTTTGAATGTATGATTGTGATTGTATGATTGTGATTGTATGATTGTGATTGTATGATTATGATTGTATGATTGTGATTGCATGATTGTGATGTATGATTGTAATTGTATGATTATGATTGTATGATTGTGATTGCATGATTTTGAATGTATGATCGTGATTGTATGATTGTGATTGCGAGATTCTGATTGTATGATTGTGATTGTATGATTATGATTGTATGATTGTGATTGCATGATTGTGATTGTATGTTTGTGATTGCATGATTTTGAATGTATGATTGTGATTGCATGATTGTGATTGGATGATTGTGATTGTATGATTGTGATTGTATGATTGTGATAGTATGATTGTGATTGTATGATTGTGATTGTATGATTGTGATTGTATGATTGTGATTGTATGATTATAATTGTATGATTGTGATTGTATGATTGTATTTGGGAGATTGTATTTGGGAGATTGTAATTGTATGATTGCGATTGTATGATTGTGATTGTATGATTGCGATTGTATGAATGCGATTGTATGATTGTGATTGTATGATTGTGATAGTATGATTGTGATTGTACGATTGTGATTGTATGATTGTGATTGTATGATTATAATTGTATGATTGTGATTGTATGATTGTATTTGGGAGATTGTATTTGGGAGATTGTATTTGGGAGATTGTAATTGTATGATTGCGATAGTATGATTGTGATTGTATGATTGCGATTGTATGAATGCGATTGTATGATTGTGATTGTATGATTGTGATTGTATGATTGTGATTGTATGGTTGTGATTGTATGATTGTATTTGGGAGATTGTATTTGGGAGATTGTAATTGTATGATTGCGATTGTATTATTGTGATTGTATGATTGCGATTGTATGATTGTGATTGTATGATTGTGATGTATGATTGTAATTGTATGATTATGATTGTATGATTGTGATTGTATGATTGAGATTGTATGATTGAGATTGTATGAATGTGATTGTATGCTTGCGATTGTATGATTGTGATTGTATGATTGTGATTGTATGATTGTGATTGTATGATTGTGATTGTATGATTGTGATTGTATGATTGTGATTGTATGATTGTATTTGGGAGATTGTATTTGGGAGATTGTAATTGTATGATTGCGATTGTATGATTGTGATTGTATGATTGTGATGTATGATTGTAATTGTATGATTATGATTGTATGATTGTGATTGTATGATTATGATTGTATGATTGTGATTGTATGATTGCGATTGTATGATTGTGATTGTATGATTATGATTATATTTTTGTGATTGCATGATTGTGATTGTATGATTGTGATTGTATGATTGTGATTGTATGATTGCGATTGTATGATTGTGATCGTATGATTGTATTTGGGAGATTGTATTTGGGAGATTGTAATTGTATGATTGCGATTGTATGATTGTGATTGCATGATTTTGAATGTATGATTGTGATTGTATGATTGTGATTGCATGATTGTGATTGTATGATTGTGATTGCATGGTTTTGAATGTATGATTGTGATTGTATGATTGTGATTGTATGATTGTGATTGTATGATTGTGATTGTATGATTGTGATTGTATGATTGTGATTGTATGATTATGATTGTATGATTGTGATTGTATGATTGTGATTGTATGATTGTGATTGTATGATTGTGATTGTATGATTGTGATTGTATGATTGTGATTGTATGATTGTGATTGTATGATTGCGATTGTATGAATGCGATTGTATGATTGTGATTGTATGATTGTGATTGTATGATTGTGATTGTATGATTGTGATTGTATGATTGTGATTGTTTGATTGTGATTGTATGATTGTGATAGTATGATTGTGATTGTATGATTGTGATTGTATGATTGTGATTGTATGATTATAATTGTATGATTGTGATTGTATGATTGTATTTGGGAGATTGTATTTGGGAGATTGTATTTGGGAGATTGTAATTGTATGATTGCGATTGTATGATTGTGATTGTATGATTGTGATGTATGATTGTGATTGTATGATTGTGATTGTATGATTGTGATTGTATGATTATGATTGTATGATTGTGATTGTATGATTGTGATTGTATGATTGTGATTGTATGATTGTGATTGTATGATTGTGATTGTATGATTGTGATAGTATGATTGTGGTTGTATGATTGTGATTGTATGATTGTGATTGTATGATTATAATTGTATGATTGTGATTGTATGATTGTATTTGGGAGATTGTATTTGGGAGATTGTATTTGGGAGATTGTAACTGTATGATTGCGATTGTATGATTGTGATTGTATGATTGCGATTGTATGAATGCGATTGTATGATTGTGATTGTATGATTGTGATTGTATGATTGTGGTTGTATGGTTGTGATTGTATGATTGTATTTGGGAGATTGTATTTGGGAGATTGTAATTGTATGATTGCGATTGTATTATTGTGATTGTATGATTGCGATTGTATGATTGTGATTGTATGATTGTGATGTATGATTGTAATTGTATGATTATGATTGTATGATTGTGATTGTATGATTGAGATTGTATGATTGAGATTGTATGAATGTGATTGTATGCCTGCGATTGTATGATTGTGATTGTATGGTTGTGATTGTATGATTGTGATTGTATGATTGTGATTGTATGATTGTGATTGTATGATTGTGATTGTATGATTGTGATTGTATGATTGTGATTGTATGATTGCGATTGTATGATTGTGATTGTATGATTGTAATTGTATGATTGTGATTGCATGATTGTGATTGTATGATTGTGATTGCATGATTTTGAATGTATGATTGTGATTGTATGATTGTGATTGCATGATTGTGATTGTATGGTTGTGATTGCATGACTTTGAATGTATGATTGTGATTGTATGATTGTGATTGTATGATTGTGATTGTATGATTGTGATTGTATGATTGTGATTGTATGATTGTGATAGTATGATTGTGATTGTATGATTGTGATTGTATGATTGTGATTGTATGATTGTGATTGTATGATTGTGATTGTATGATTGTGATTGTATGATTGTATTTGGGAGATTGTATTTGGGAAATTGTAATTGTATGATTGCGATTGTATGATTGTGATTGTATGATTGTGATGTATGATTGTAATTGTATGATTATGATTGTATGATTGTGATTGTATGATTATGATTGTATGATTGTGATTGTATGATTGCGATTGTATGATTGTGATTGTATGATTATGATTGTATTTTTGTGATTGCATGATTGTGATTGTATGATTGTGATTGTATGATTGTGATTGTATGATTGTGATTGTCTGATTGTGGTTGTGCGATTGTGATTGTACGATTGTGATTGTACGATTGTGATTGTATGATTGTGATTGTATGATTATGATTGTATGATTGTGATTGCATGATTGTGATTGTATGATTGTGATTGCATGATTTTGAATGTATGATTGTGATTGCATGATTGTGATTGTATGATTGTGATTGTATGATTGTGATTGTATGAATGTGATTGTATGATTGTGATGTATGATTGTAATTGTATGATTATGATTGTATGATTGTGATTGTATGATTGTGATTGTATGATTGTGATTGTATGAGTGTGATTGTATGATTGTGATTGTATGATTGTGATTGTATGATTGTGATAGTATGATTGTGATTGTATGATTGTGATTGTATGACTGTGATTGTATGATTGTGATTGTATGATTGTGATATTATGATTGTGAAAGTATGATTGTGATTGTATGATTGTGATTGTATGATTGTGATTGTATGATTGTGATTGTCTGATTGTGGTTGTGCGATTGTGATTGTACGATTGTGATTGTACGATTGTGATAGTATGATTGTGATTGTATGATTGTGATTGTATGATTGTGATTGTATGATTGTGATTGCATGATTGTGATTGTATGATTGTGATTGCATGATTTTGAATGTATGATTGTGATTGTATGATTGTGATTGCATGATTGTGATTGTATGGTTGTGATTGCATGACTTTGAATGTATGATTGTGATTGTATGATTGTGATTGTATGATTGTGATTGTATGATTGTGATTGTATGATTGTGATTGTATGATTGTGATAGTATGATTGTGATTGTATGATTGTGATTGTATGATTGTGATTGTATGATTGTGATTGTATGATTGTGATTGTATGATTGTGATTGTATGATTGTATTTGGGAGATTGTATTTGGGAAATTGTAATTGTATGATTGCGATTGTATGATTGTGATTGTATGATTGTGATGTATGATTGTAATTGTATGATTATGATTGTATGATTGTGATTGTATGATTATGATTGTATGATTGTGATTGTATGATTGCGATTGTATGATTGTGATTGTATGATTATGATTGTATTTTTGTGATTGCATGATTGTGATTGTATGATTGTGATTGTATGATTGTGATTGTATGATTGTGATTGTCTGATTGTGGTTGTGCGATTGTGATTGTACGATTGTGATTGTACGATTGTGATTGTATGATTGTGATTGTATGATTATGATTGTATGATTGTGATTGCATGATTGTGATTGTATGATTGTGATTGCATGATTTTGAATGTATGATTGTGATTGCATGATTGTGATTGTATGATTGTGATTGTATGATTGTGATTGTATGAATGTGATTGTATGATTGTGATGTATGATTGTAATTGTATGATTATGATTGTATGATTGTGATTGTATGATTGTGATTGTATGATTGTGATTGTATGAGTGTGATTGTATGATTGTGATTGTATGATTGTGATTGTATGATTGTGATAGTATGATTGTGATTGTATGATTGTGATTGTATGACTGTGATTGTATGATTGTGATTGTATGATTGTGATATTATGATTGTGATTGCATGATTGTGATTGTATGATTGTGATTGCATGATTTTGAATGTATGAGTGTGATTGTATGATTGTGATTGCATGATTGTGATTGTATGATTGTGATTGCATGATTTTGAATGTATGATTGTGATTGTATGATTGTGATAGCGTGATTGTGGTTGTATGATTGTGATTGTATGATTGTGATTGTATGATTGTGATTGTATGAATGCGATTGTATGATTGTGATTGTATGATTATGATTGTATTTTTGTGATTGCATGATTGTGATTGTATGATTGTGATTGTATGATTGTGATGTACGATTGTAATTGTATGATTATGATTGTATGATTGTTATTGTATGATTGTATTTGGGAGATTGTATTTGGGAGATTGTAATTGTATGATTGCGATTGTATGATTCTGATTGTGTGATTGCGATTGAATGAATGCGATTGCATGATTGTGATTGTATGATTGTGATTGCATGATTGTGATTGTATGATTGTGATTGCATGATTGTGATTGTATGATTGTGATTGTATGATTGTGATTGTATGATTGTGATTGTATGATTGTGATTGTATGATTGTATTTGGGAGATTGTAATTGTATGATTGCGATTGTATGATTGTATTTGGGAGATTGTATTTGGGAGATTGTATTTGTATGATTGCGATTGTATGATTGTGATTGTATGATTGCGATTGTATGATTGTGATTGTATGATTGTGATTGTATGATTGTGATTGCATGATTGTGATTGTATGATTGTGATTGTATGATTGTGATTGTATGATTGTGATTGTATGATTGTATTTGGGAGATTGTAATTGTATGATTGCGATTGTATGATTGTGATTGTATGATTGCGATTGTATGAATGCGATTGTATGATTGTGATTGTATGATTGTGATTGTATGATTGTGATTGTATGATTGTGATTGTATGATTGTGATTGTATGATTGTATTTGGGAGATTGTATTTGGGAGATTGTAATTGTATGATTGCGATTGTATGATTGTGATTGTATGATTGCGATTGTATGATTGTGATTGTATGATTGTGATGTATGATTGTAATTGTATGATTATGATTGTATGATTGTGATTGTATGATGGAGATTGTATGATTGAGATTGTATGAATGTGATTGTATGCTTGCGATTGTATGATTGTGATTGTATGATTGTGATTGTATGATTGTGATTGTATGATTGTGATTGTATGATTGTGATTGTATGATTGTGATTGTATGATTGTGATTGTATGATTGCGATTGTATGATTGTGATTGCATGATTGTGATTGTATGATTGTGATTGCATGATTGTGATTGTATGATTGTGATTGTATGAATGTGATTGTATGATTGCGATAGTATGATTGTGATTGTATGATTGTGGTTGTATGATTGTGATTGTATGAATGCGATTGTATGATTGTGATTGTATGATTGTGATTGTATGATTGTGATTGTATAATTGTGATCGTATGATTGTATTTGGGAGATTGTATTTGGGAGATTGTAATTGTATGATTGCGATTGTATGATTGTGATTGTATGATGGAGATTGTATGATTGAGATTGTATGAATGTGATTGTATGCTTGCGATTGTATGATTGTGATTGTATGATTGTGATTGTATGATTGTGATTGTATGATTGTGATTGTATGATTGCGATTGTATGATTGTGATTGTATGATTGCGATTGTATGATTGCGATTGTATGATTGTGATTGTACGATTGTGATTGTACGATTGTGATTGTATGATTGTGATTGTATGATTATGATTGTATGATTGTGATTGCATGATTGTGATCTTATGATTGTGATTGCATGATTTTGAATGTATGATTGTGATTGCATGATTGTGATTGTATGATTGTGATTGTATGATTGTGATTGTATGATTGTGATAGTATGATTGTGATTGTATGATTGTGATTGTATGATTGTGATTGTATGATTATGATTGTATGATTGTGATTGTATGATTGTATTTGGGAGATTGTATTTGGGAGATTGTATTTGTATGATTGCGATTGTATGATTGTGATTGTATGATTGCGATTGTATGAATTCGATTGTATGATTGTGATTGTATGATTGTGATTGTATGATTGTGATTGCATGATTGTGATTGTATGATTGTGATTGTATGATTGTGATTGTATGATTGTGATTGTATGATTGTATTTGGGAGATTGTATTTGGAGATTGTAATTGTATGATTGCGATTGTATGATTGTGATTGCATGATTTTGAATGTATGATTGTGATTGTATGATTGTGATTGCATGATTGTGATTGTATGATTGTGATTGCATGATTTTGAATGTATGATTGTGATTGTATGATTGTGATTGTATGATTGTGATTGTATGATTGTGATTGTATGATTGTGATTGTATGATTGTGATTGTATGATTGTGATTGTATGATTGTGATTGTATGATTGTGATTGTATGATTGTGATTGTATGATTATGATTGTATGATTGTGATTGCATGATTGTGATTGTATGATTGTGATTGCATGATTTTGAATGTATGATTGTGATTGCATGATTGTGATTGTATGATTGTGATTGTATGATTGTATTTGGGAGATTGTATTTGGGAGATTGTATTTGGGAGATTGTATTTGGGAGATTGTAATTGTATGATTGTGATTGTATGATTGTGATTGTATGATTATGATTGTATGATTGCGATTGCATGATTGTGATTGTATGATTGTGATTGCATGATTTTGAATGTATGATTGTGATTGTATGATTGTGATTGTATGATTGTGATTGTATGATTGTGATTGTATGATTATGATTGTATGATTGTGATTGCATGATTGTGATTGTATGATTGTGATTGCATGATTTTGAATGTATGATTGTGATTGCATGATTGTGATTGTATGATTGTGATTGTATGATTGTATTTGGGAGATTGTATTTGGGAGATTGTATTTGGGAGATTGTATTTGGGAGATTGTAATTGTATGATTGCGATTGTATGATTGTGATTGTATGATTGCGATTGTATGATTGCGATTGTATGATTGTGATGTATGATAGTAATTGTATGATTATGATTGTATGATTGTGATTGTATGATTGAGATTGTATGATTGAGATTGTATGAATGTGATTGTATGCTTGCGATTGTATGATTGTGATTGTGTGATTGTGATTGTATGATTGTGATTGCATGATTTTGAATGTATGATTGTGATTGTATGATTGTGATTGTATGATTGTATTTGGGTGATTGTATTTGGGAGATTGTAATTGTATGATTGCGATTGTATGATTGTGATTGTATGATTGTGATGTATGATTGTAATTGTATGATTATGATTGTATGATTGTGATTGTATGATTATGATTGTATGATTGTGATTGTATGATTGCGATTGTATGATTGTGATTGTATGATTATGATTGTATTTTTGTGATTGCATGATTGTGATTGTATGATTGTGATTGTTTGATTGTGATTGTATGATTGTGATTGTATGAGTGTGATTGTCTGATTGTGGTTGTGCGATTGTGATTGTACGATTGTGAATGTACGATTGTGATTGTATGATTGTGATTATATGGATACGATTGTATGATTGTGATTGCATGATTGTGATTGTATGATTGTGATTGCATGATTTTGAATGTATGATTGTGATTGTATGATTGTGATTGTATGATTGTGATTGTATGATTGTGATTGTATGATTGTGATTGTATGATTGCGATAGTATGATTGTGATTGTATGAATGTGATTGTATGATTGTGATGTATGATTGTAATTGTATGATTATGATTGTATGATTGTGATTGTATGATTGAGATTGTATGATTGTGATTGTATGATTGTGATTGTATGATTGTGATTGTATGATTGTGATTGTATGATTGTGATTGTATGATTGTGATGTATGATTGTAATTGTATGATTATGATTGTATGATTGTGATTGTATGATTGAGATTGTATGATTGAGATTGTATGATTGTGATTGTATGCTTGCGATTGTATGATTGTGATTGTATGATTGTGATTGTATGATTGTGATTGTATGATTGTGATTGTATGATTGTGATTGTATGATTGTGATTGTATGATTGTGATTGTATGATTGTGATTGTATGATTGTGATTGTATGATTGTGATTGTATGATTGTGGTTGTATGATTGTGATTGTATGATTGTGATTGTATGATTGTGATTGTATGATTGCGATTGTATGATTGTGATTGTATGATTATGATTGTATTTTTGTGATTGCATGGTTGTGATTGTATGATTGTGATTGTATGATTGCGATAGTATGATTGTGATTGTATGAATGTGATTGTATGATTGTGATGTATGATTGTAATTGTATGATTATGATTGTATGATTGTGATTGTATGATTGAGATTGTATGATTGTGATTGTATGATTGTGATTGTATGATTGTGATTGTATGATTGTGATTGTATGATTGTGATTGTATGATTGTGATTGTATGATTGTATTTGGGAGATTGTATTTGGGAGATTGTAATTGTATGATCGCGATTGTATGATTGTGATTGTATGATTGCGATTGTATGATTGTGATTCTATGATTGTGATGTATGATTGTAATTGTATGATTATGATTGTATGATTGTGATTGTATGATTGAGATTGTATGATTGAGATTGTATGAATGTGATTGTATGCTTGCGATTGTATGATTGTGATTGCATGATTTTGAATGTATGATTGTGATTGCATGATTGTGATTGCATGATTGTGATTGTATGATTGTGATTGTATGATTGTGATTGTATGATTGTATTTGGGAGATTGTATTTGGGAGATTGTAATTGTATGATTGCGATTGTATGATTGTGATTGTATGATTGCGATTGTATGATTGTGATTGTATGTTTGTGATGTATGATTGTAATTGTATGATTATGATTGTATGATTGTGATTGTATGATTGAGATTGTATGATTGAGATTGTATGAATGTGATTGTATGCTTGCGATTGTATGATTGCGATTGTATGATTGTGATTGTATGATTGTGATTGTATGATTGTGATTGTATGATTGTGATTGTATGATTGTGATTGTATGATTGCGATTGTATGATTGTGATTGTATGATTGTGATTGTATGATTGTGATTGCATGATTGTGATTGCATGATTTTGATTGCATGATTTTGAATGTATGATTGTGATTGTAGGATTGTGATTGCATAATTGTGATTGCATGATTGTGATAGTATGATTGTGATTGTATGATTGTGATTGTATGATTGTGATTGTATGATTATGATTGTGTGATTGTGATTGTATGATTGCGATTGTATGATTGTGATTGTATGATTATGATTGTATTTTTGTGATTGCATGATTGTGATTGTATGATTGTGATTGTATGATTGTGATTGTATGATTGTGATTGTATGATTGCGATTGTATGATTGTGATTGTATGATTGTGATTGTCTGATTGTGGTTGTGCGATTGTGATTGTACGATTGTGATTGTACGATTGTGATTGTATGATTGTGATTGTATGATTATGATTGTATGATTGTGATTGCATGATTGTGATTGTATGATTGTGATTGCATGATTTTGAATGTATGATTGTGATTGCATGATTGTGATTGTATGATTGTGATTGTATGATTGTGATTGTATGATTGTGATAGTATGATTGTGATTGTATGATTGTGATTGTATGATTGTGATTGTATGATTATGATTGTATGATTGTGATTGTATGATTGTATTTGGGAGATTGTATTTGGGAGATTGTATTTGGGAGATTGTATTTGTATGATTGCGATTGTATGATTGTGATTGTATGATTGCGATTGTATGAATTCGGTTGTATGATTGTGATTGTATGATTGTGATTGTATGATTGTGATTGCATGATTGTGATTGTATGATTGTGATTGTATGATTGTGATTGTATTATTGTGATTGTATGATTGTATTTGGGAGATTGTATTTGGGAGATTGTAATTGTATGATTGCGATTGTATGATTGTGATTGTATGATTGCGATTGTATGAATGCGATTGTATGATTGTGATTGTATGATTGTGATTGTATGATTGTGATTGTATGATTGTGATTGTATGATTGCGATTGTATGATTGTGATTGTATGATTGTGATTGTATGATTGTGATTGCATGATTGTGATTGTATGATTGTGATTGTATGATTGTATTTGGGAGATTGTATTCGGGAGATTGTAATTGTATGATTGCGATTGTATGATTGTGATTGTATGATTGTGATGTATGATTGTAATTGTATGATTATGATTGTATGATTGTGATTGTATGATTATGTTTGTATGATTTTGATTGTATGATTGCGATTGTATGATTGTGATTGTATGATTATGATTGTATTTTTGTGATTGCATGATTGTGATTGTATGATTGTGATTGTATGATTGTGATTGTATGATTGTGATTGTATGATTGTGATTGTATGATTGTGATTGTCTGATTGTGGTTGTGCGATTGTGATTGTACGATTGTGATTGTACGATTGTGATTGTATGATTGTGATTGTATGATTATGATTGTATGATTGTGATTGCATGATTGTGATTGTATGATTGTGATTGCATGATTTTGAATGTATGATTGTGATTGCATGATTGTGTTTGTATGATTGTGATTGTATGATTGTGATTGTATGATTGTGATAGTATGATTGTGTTTGTATGATTGTGATTGTATGATTGTGATTGTATGATTATGATTGTATGATTGTGATTGTATGATTGTATTTGGGAGATTGTATTTGGGAGATTGTATTTGTATGATTGCGATTGTATGATTGTGATTGTATGATTGCGATTGTATGAATTCGATTGTATGATTGTGATTGTATGATTGTGATTGCATGATTGTGATTGCATGATTGTGATTGTATGGTTGTGATTGCATGATTTTGAATGTATGATTGTGATTGTATGATTGTGATTGCATGATTGTGATTGTATGGTTGTGATTGCATGATTTTGAATGTATGATTGTGATTGTATGATTGTGATTGTATGATTGTGATTGTATGATTGTGATAGTATGATTGTGATTGTATGATTGTGATTGTATGATTGTGATTGTATGATTGTGATTGCATGATTGTGATTGTATGATTGTGATTGCATGATTTTGAATGTATGATTGTGATTGCATGATTGTGACTGTATGATTGTGATTGTATGATTGTGATTGTATGATTGTGATAGTATGATTGTGATTGTATGATTGTGATTGTATGATTGTGATTGTATGATTATGATTGTATGATTGTGATTGTATGATTGTATTTGGGAGATTGTATTTGGGAGATTGTATTTGGGAGATTGTATTTGTATGATTGCGATTGTATGATTGTGATTGTATGATTGCGATTGTATGAATTCGATTGTATGATTGTGATTGTATGATTGTGATTGTATGATTGTGATTGTATGATTGTGATTGTATGATTGTGATTGTATGATTGTATTTGGGAGATTGTATTTGGGAGATTGTAATTGTATGATTGCGATTGTATGATTGTGATTGTATGATTGCGATTGTATGAATGCGATTGTATGATTGTGATTGTATGATTGTGATTGTATGATTGTGATTGTATGATTGTGATTGTATGATTGTATTTGGGAGATTGTATTTGGGAGATTGTAATTGTATGATTGCGATTGTATGATTGTGATTGTATGATTGCGATTGTATGATTGTGATTGTATGATTGTGATGTATGATTGTAATTGTATGATTATGATTGTATGATTGTGATTGTATGATGGACATTGTATGATTGTAATTGTATGATTATGATTGTATGATTGTGATTGTATGATTGAGATTGTATGATTGAGATTGTATGAATGTGATTGTATGCTTGCGATTGTATGATTGTGATTGTATGATTGTGATTGTATGATTGTGATTGCATGATTTTGAATGTATGATTGTGATTGTATGATTGTGATTGCATGATTGTGATTGTATGGTTGTGATTGCATGATTTTGAATGTATGATTGTGATTGTATGATTGTGATTGTATGATTGTGATTGTATGATTGTGATTGTATGATTGTGATTGTATGATTGTGATGTATGATTGTAATTGTATGATTATGATTGTATGATTGTGATTGTATGATTGAGATTGTATGATTGTGATTGTATGATTGTGATTGTATGATTGTGATTGAATGATTTTGAATGTATGATTGTGATTGCATGATTGTGATTGCATGATTGTGATTGTATGATTGTGATTGTATGATTGTGATTGTATGATTGTATTTGGGAGATTGTATTTGGGAGATTGTAATTGTATGATCGCGATTGTATGATTGTGATTGTATGATTGCGATTGTATGATTGTGATTGTATGATTGTGATGTATGATTGTAATTGTATGATTATGATTGTATGATTGTGGTTGTATGATTGAGATTGTATGATTGAGATTGTATGAATGTGATTGTATGCTTGCGATTGTATGATTGTGATTGCATGATTTTGAATGTATGATTGTGATTGCATGATTGTGATTGCATGATTGTGATTGTATGATTGTGATTGTATGATTGTGATTGTATGATTGTATTTGGGAGATTGTATTTGGGAGATTGTAATTGTATGATTGCGATTGTATGATTGTGATTGTATGATTGCGATTGTATGATTGTGATTGTATGATTGTGATGTATGATTGTAATTGTATGATTATGATTGTATGATTGTGATTGTATGATTGAGATTGTATGATTGAGATTGTATGAATGTGATTGTATGCTTGCGATTCTATGATTGCGATTGTATGATTGTGATTGTATGATTGTGATTGTATGATTGTGATTGTATGATTGTGATTGTATGATTGTGATTGTATGATTGTGATTGTATGATTGCGATTGTATGATTGTGATTGTATGATTGTGATTGTATGATTGTGATTGCATGATTGTGATTGCATGATTGTGATTGCATGATTTTGAATGTATGATTGTGATTGTAGGATTGTGATTGCATAATTGTGATTGCATGATTGTGATAGTATGATTGTGATTGTATGATTGTGATTGTATGATTGTGATTGTATGATTATGATTGTATGATTGTGATTGTATGATTGCGATTGTATGATTGTGATTGTATGATTATGATTGTATTTTTGTGATTGCATGATTGTGATTGTATGATTGTGATTGTATGATTGTGATTGTATGATTGTGATTGTATGATTGCGATTGTATGATTGTGATTGTATGACTGTGATTGTCTGATTGTGGTTGTGCGATTGTGATTGTACGATTGTGATTGTACGATTGTGATTGTATGATTGTGATTGTATGATTATGATTGTATGATTGTGATTGCATGATTGTGATTGTATGATTGTGATTGCATGATTTTGAATGTATGATTGTGATTGCATGATTGTGATTGTATGATTGTGATTGTATGATTGTGATTGTATGATTGTGATAGTATGATTGTGATTGTATGATTGTGATTGTATGATTGTGATTGTATGATTATGATTGTATGATTGTGATTGTATGATTGTATTTGGGAGATTGTATTTGGGAGATTGTATTTGGGAGATTGTATTTGGGAGATTGTATTTGTATGATTGCGATTGTATGATTGTGATTGTATGATTGCGATTGTATGAATTCGGTTGTATGATTGTGATTGTATGATTGTGATTGTATGATTGTGATTGCATGATTGTGATTGTATGATTGTGATTGTATGATTGTGATTGTATTATTGTGATTGTATGATTGTATTTGGGAGATTGTATTTGGGAGATTGTAATTGTATGATTGCGATTGTATGATTGTGATTGTATGATTGCGATTGTATGAATGCGATTGTATGATTGTGATTGTATGATTGTGATTGTATGATTGTGATTGTATGATTGTGATTGTATGATTGTGATTGTATGATTGTATTTGGGAGATTGTAATTGTATGATTGCGATTGTATGATTGTGATTGTATGATTGCGATTGTATGATTGTGATTGTATGATTGTGATGTATGATTCTAATTGTATGATTATGATTGTATGATTGTGATTGTATGATTGAGATTGTATGAATGTGATTGTATGCTTGCGATTGTATGATTGTGATTGTATGATTGTGATTGTATGATTGTGATTGTATGATTGTGATTGTATGATTGTGATTGTATGATTGCGATTGTATGATTGCGATTGTATGATTGTGATTGTATGATTGTGATTGCATGATTGTGATTGTATGATTGTGATTGTATGATTGTATTTGGGAGATTGTATTCGGGAGATTGTAATTGTATGATTGCGATTGTATGATTGTGATGTATGATTGTAATTGTATGATTATGATTGTATGATTGTGATTGTATGATTATGTTTGTATGATTGTGATTGTATGATTGCGATGCGATTGTATGATTGTGATTGTATGATTATGATTGTATTTTTGTGATTGCATGATTGTGATTGTATGATTGTGATTGTATGATTGTGATTGTATGATTGTGATTGTATGATTGTGATTGTATGATTGTGATTGTCTGATTGTGGTTGTGCGATTGTGATTGTACGATTGTGATTGTACGATTGTGATTGTATGATTTGTGATTGTATGATTATGATTGTATGATTGTGATTGCATGATTGTGATTGTGTGATTGTGATTGCATGATTTTGAATGTATGATTGTGATTGCATGATTGTGATTGTATGATTGTGATTGTATGATTGTGATTGTATGATTGTGATTGTATGATTGTGATTGTATGATTATGATTGTATGATTGTGATGATGTATGATTGTATTTGGGAGATTGTTTGGGAGATTGTATTTGGGAGATTGTATTTGTATGATTGCGATTGTATGATTGTGATTGTATGATTGCGATTGTATGAATTCGATTGTATGATTGTGATTGTATGATTGTGATTGTATGATTGTGATTGCATGATTGGGATTGTATGATTGTGATTGTATGATTGTGATTGTATGATTGTGATTGTATGATTGTATTTGGGAGATTGTATTTGGGAGATTGTAATTGTATGATTGCGATTGTATGATTGTGATTGTATGATTGCGATTGTATGAATGCGATTGTATGATTGTGATTGTATGATTGTGATTGTATGATTGTGATTGTATGATTGTGATTGTATGATTGTATTTGGAGATTGTATTTGGGAGATTGTAATTGTATGATTGCGATTGTATGATTGTGATTGTATGATTGCGATTGTATGATTGTGATTGTATGATTGTGATGTATGATTGTAATTGTATGATTATGATTGTATGATTGTGATTGTATGATGGACATTGTATGATTGTAATTGTATGATTATGATTGTATGATTGTGATTGTATGATTGGATTGTATGATTGAGATCTGTATGAATGTGATTGTATGCTTGCGATTGTATGATTGTGATTGTATGATTATGATTGTATGATTGTGATTGTATGATTGTATTTGGGAGATTGTATTTGGGAGATTGTATTTGTATGATTGCGATTGTATGATTGTGATTGTATGATTGCGATTGTATGAATTCGATTGTATGATTGTGATTGTATGATTGTGATTGCATGATTGTGATTGCATGATTGTGATTGTATGGTTGTGATTGCATGATTTTTGCATGTATGATTGTGATTGTATGATTGTGATTGCATGATTTGTGATTGTATGGTTGTGATTGCATGATTTTGAATGTATGATTGTGATTGTATGATTGTGATTGTATGATTGTGATTGTATGATTGTGATAGTATGATTGTGATTGTATGATTGTGATTGTATGATTGTGATTGTATGATTGTGATTGTATGATTGTGATTGTATGATTGTATTTGGGAGATTGTATTTGGGAGATTGTAATTGTATGATTGCGATTGTATGATTGTGATTGTATGATTGCGATTGTATGAATGCGATTGTATGATTGTGATTGTATGATTGTGATTGTATGATTGTGATTGTATGATTGTGATTGTATGATTGTGATTGTATGATTGTATTTGGGAGATTGTAATTGTATGATTGCGATTGTATGATTGTGATTGTATGATTATGATTGTATTTTTGTGATTGCATGATTGTGATTGTATGATTGTGATTTGTATGATTGTGATTGTATGATTGTGATTGTATGATTGTGATTGTATGATTGTGATTGTATGATTGTGATTGTCTGATTGTGGTTTGTGCGATTGGTGATTGTACGATTGTGATTGTACGATTGTGATTGTATGATTGTATTTGGGAGATTGTAATTGTATGATTGCGATTGTATGATTGTGATTGTATGATTGCGAATTGTATGATTGTGATTGTATGATTGTGATGTATGATTCTAATTGTATGATTATGATTGTATGATTGTGATTGTATGATTGAGATTGTATGAATGTGATTGTATGCTTGCGATTGTATGATTGTGATTGTATGATTGTGATTGTATGATTGTGATTGTATGATTGTGATTGTATGATTGTGATTGTATGATTGTGATTGTATGATTGTGATTGTATGATTGCGATTGTATGATTGCGATTGTATGATTGTGATTGTATGATTGTGATTGCATGATTGTGATTGTATGATTGTGATTGTATGATTGTATTTGGGAGATTGTATTCGGGAGATTGTAATTGTATGATTGCGATTGTATGATTGTGATTGTATGATTGTGATGTATGATTGTAATTGTATGATTATGATTGTATGATTGTGATTGTATGATTATGTTTGTATGATTGTGATTGTATGATTGCGATTGTATGATTGTGATTGTATGATTATGATTGTATTTTTGTGATTGCATGATTGTGATTGTATGATTGTGATTGTATAATTGTGATTGTATGATTGTGATTGTATGATTGTGATTGTATGATTGTGATTGTATGATTGTGATTGTCTGATTGTGGTTGTGCGATTGTGATTGTACGATTGTGATTGTACGATTGTGATTGTATGATTGTGATTGTATGATTATGATTGTATGATTGTGATTGCATGATTGTGATTGTGTGATTGTGATTGCATGATTTTGAATGTATGATTGTGATTGCATGATTGTGATTGTATGATTGTGATTGTATGATTGTGATTGTATGATTGTGATAGTATGATTGTGATTGTATGATTGTGATTGTATGATTGTGATTGTATGATTATGATTGTATGATTGCGATTGTATGATTGTATTTGGGAGATTGTATTTGGGAGATTGTATTTGTATGATTGCGATTGTATGATTGTGATTGTATGATTGCGATTGTATGAATTCGATTGTATGATTGTGATTGTATGATTGTGATTGCATGATTGTGATTGCATGATTGTGATTGTATGGTTGTGATTGCATGATTTTGAATGTATGATTGTGATTGTATGATTGTGATTGCATGATTGTGATTGTATGGTTGTGATTGCATGATTTTGAATGTATGATTGTGATTGTATGATTGTGATTGTATGATTGTGATTGTATGATTGTGATAGTATGATTGTGATTGTATGATTGTGATTGTATGATTGTGATTGTATGATTGTGATTGCATGATTGTGATTGTATGATTGTGATTGCATGATTTTGAATGTATGATTGTGATTGCATGATTGTGACTGTATGATTGTGATTGTATGATTGTGATTGTATGATTGTGATAGTATGATTGTGATTGTATGATTGTGATTGTATGATTGTGATTGTATGATTATGATTGTATGATTGTGATTGTATGATTGTATTTGGGAGATTGTATTTGGGAGATTGTATTTTGGGAGATTGTATTTGTATGATTGCGATTGTATGATTGTGATTGTATGATTGCGATTGTATGAATTCGATTGTATGATTGTGATTGTATGATTGCGATTGTATGATTGTGATTGTATGATTGTGATGTATGATTGTAATTGTATGATTATGATTGTATGATTGTGATTGTATGATGGACATTGTATGATTGTAATTGTATGATTATGATTGTATGATTGTGATTGTATGATTGAGATTGTATGATTGAGATTGTATGAATGTGATTGTATGCTTGCGATTGTATGATTGTGATTGTATGATTGTGATTGTATGATTGTGATTGCATGATTTTGAATGTATGATTGTGATTGTATGATTGTGATTGCATGATTGTGATTGTATGGTTGTGATTGCATGATTTTGAATGTATGATTGTGATTGTATGATTGTGATTGTATGATTGCGATTGTATGATTGTGATTGTATGATTGCGATTGTATGATTGTGATTTTATGATTGTGATGTATGATTGTAATTGTATGATTATGATTGTATGATTGTGATTGTATTATTGAGATTGTATGATTGAGATTGTATGATTGTGATTGTATGCTTGCGATTGTATGATTGCGATTGTATGATTGTGATTGTATGATTGTGATTGTATGATTGTGATTGTATGATTGTGATTGTACGATTGTGATTGTATGATTTTGATTGTATGATTGTGATTGTATGATTGTGATTGTATGATTGTAATTGTATGATTATGATTGTATGATTGTATTTGGGAGATTGTATTTGGGAGATTGTAATTGTATGATTGCGATTGTATGATTGTGATTGTATGATTGCGATTGTATGATTGTGATTGTATGATTGTGATGTATGATTGTAATTGTATGATTATGATTGTATGATTGTGATTGTATGATTGAGATTGTATGATTGAGATTGTATGAATGTGATTGTATGCTTGCGATTGTATGATTGCGATTGTATGATTGTGATTGTATGATTGTGATTGTATGATTGTGATTGTATGATTGTGATTGTATGATTGTGATTGTATGATTGCGATTGTATGATTGTGATTGTATGATTGTGATTGTATGATTGTGATTGCATGATTGTGATTGCATGATTGTGATTGCATGATTTTGAATGTATGATTGTGATTGTAGGATTGTGATTGCATAATTGTGATTGCATGATTGTGATAGTATGATTGTGATTGTATGATTGTGATTGTATGATTGTGATTGTATGATTATGATTGTATGATTGTGATTGTATGATTGCGATTGTATGATTGTGATTGTATGATTATGATTGTATTTTTGTGATTGCATGATTGTGATTGTATGATTGTGATTGTATGATTGTGATTGTATGATTGTGATTGTATGATTGCGATTGTATGATTGTGATTGTATGATTGTGATTGTCTGATTGTGGTTGTGCGATTGTGATTGTACGATTGTGATTGTACGATTGTGATTGTATGATTGTGATTGTATGATTATGATTGTATGATTGTGATTGCATGATTGTGATTGTATGATTGTGATTGCATGATTTTGAATGTATGATTGTGATTGCATGATTGTGATTGTATGATTGTGATTGTATGACTGTGATTGTATGATTGTGATAGTATGATTGTGATTGTATGATTGTGATTGTATGATTGTGATTGTATGATTATGATTGTATGATTGTGGTTGTATGATTGTATTTGGGAGATTGTATTTGGGAGATTGTATGTGGGAGATTGTATTTGTATGATTGCGATTGTATGATTGTGATTGTATGATTGCGATTGTATGAATTCGGTTGTATGATTGTGATTGTATGATTGTGATTGTATGATTGTGATTGCATGATTGTGATTGTATGATTGTGATTGTATGATTGTGATTGTATTATTGTGATTGTATGATTGTATTTGGGAGATTGTATTTGGGAGATTGTAATTGTATGATTGCGATTGTATGATTGTGATTGTATGATTGCGATTGTATGAATGCGATTGTATGATTGTGATTGTATGATTGTGATTGTATGATTGTGATTGTATGATTGTGATTGTATGATTGTGATTGTATGATTGTATTTGGGAGATTGTAATTGTATGATTGCGATTGTATGATTGTGATTGTATGATTGCGATTGTATGATTGTGATTGTATGATTGTGATGTATGATTCTAATTGTATGATTATGATTGTATGATTGTGATTGTATGATTGAGATTGTATGAATGTGATTGTATGCTTGCGATTGTATGATTGTGATTGTATGATTGTGATTGTATGATTGTGATTGTATGATTGTGATTGTATGATTGTGATTGTATGATTGTGATTGTATGATTGCGATTGTATGATTGCGATTGTATGATTGTGATTGTATGATTGTGATTGCATGATTGTGATTGTATGATTGTGATTCTATGATTGTATTTGGGAGATTGTATTCGGGAGATTGTAATTGTATGATTGCGATTGTATGATTGTGATTGTATGATTGTGATGTATGATTGTAATTGTATGATTATGAATGTATGATTGTGATTGTATGATTATGTTTGTATGATTGTGATTGTATGATTGCGATTGTATGATTGTGATTGTATGATTATGATTGTATTTTTGTGATTGCATGATTGTGATTGTATGATTGTGATTGTATGATTGTGATTGTATGATTGTGATTGTATGATTGTGATTGTATGATTGTGATTGTCTGATTGTGGTTGTGCGATTGTGATTGTACGATTGTGATTGTACGATTGTGATTGTATGATTGTGATTGTATGATTATGATTGTATGATTGTGATTGCATGATTGTGATTGTGTGATTGTGATTGCATGATTTTGAATGTATGATTGTGATTGGATGATTGTGATTGTATGATTGTGATTGTATGATTGTGATTGTATGATTGTGATAGTATGATTGTGATTGTATGATTGTGATTGTATGATTGTGATTGTATGATTATGATTGTATGATTGTGATTGTATGATTGTATTTGGGAGATTGTATTTGGGAGATTGTATTTGTATGATTGCGATTGTATGATTGTGATTGTATGATTGCGATTGTATGAATTCGATTGCATGATTGTGATTGTATGGTTGTGATTGCATGATTTTGAATGTATGATTGTGATTGTATGATTGTGATTGCATGATTGTGATTGTATGGTTGTGATTGCATGATTTTGAATGTATGATTGTGATTGTATGATTGTGATTGTATGATTGTGATTGTATGATTGTGATAGTATGATTGTGATTGTATGATTGTGATTGTATGATTGTGATTGTATGATTGTGATTGCATGATTGTGATTGTATGATTGTGATTGCATGATTTTGAATGTATGATTGTGATTGCATGATTGTGACTGTATGATTGTGATTGTATGATTGTGATTGTATGATTGTGATAGTATGATTGTGATTGTATGATTGTGATTGTATGATTGTGATTGTATGATTATGATTGTATGATTGTGATTGTATGATTGTATTTGGGAGATTGTATTTGGGAGATTGTATTTGGGAGATTGTATTTGTATGATTGCGATTGTATGATTGTGATTGTATGATTGCGATTGTATGAATTCGATTGTATGATTGTGATTGTATGATTGTGATTGTATGATTGTGATTGCATGATTGTGATTGTATGATTGTGATTGTATGATTGTGATTGTATGATTGTGATTGTATGATTGTATTTGGGAGATTGTATTTGGGAGATTGTAATTGTATGATTGCGATTGTATGATTGTGATTGTATGATTGCGATTGTATGAATGCGATTGTATGATTGTGATTGTATGATTGTGATTGTATGATTGTGATTGTATGATTGTGATTGTATGATTGCGATTGTATGATTGCGATTGTATGATTGTGATTGTATGATTGTGATTGCATGATTGTGATTGTATGATTGTGATTCTATGATTGTATTTGGGAGATTGTATTCGGGAGATTGTAATTGTATGATTGCGATTGTATGATTGTGATTGTATGATTGTGATGTATGATTGTAATTGTATGATTATGAATGTATGATTGTGATTGTATGATTATGTTTGTATGATTGTGATTGTATGATTGCGATTGTATGATTGTGATTGTATGATTATGATTGTATTTTTGTGATTGCATGATTGTGATTGTATGATTGTGATTGTATGATTGTGATTGTATGATTGTGATTGTATGATTGTGATTGTATGATTGTGATTGTCTGATTGTGGTTGTGCGATTGTGATTGTACGATTGTGATTGTACGATTGTGATTGTATGATTGTGATTGTATGATTATGATTGTATGATTGTGATTGCATGATTGTGATTGTGTGATTGTGATTGCATGATTTTGAATGTATGATTGTGATTGGATGATTGTGATTGTATGATTGTGATTGTATGATTGTGATTGTATGATTGTGATAGTATGATTGTGATTGTATGATTGTGATTGTATGATTGTGATTGTATGATTATGATTGTATGATTGTGATTGTATGATTGTATTTGGGAGATTGTATTTGGGAGATTGTATTTGTATGATTGCGATTGTATGATTGTGATTGTATGATTGCGATTGTATGAATTCGATTGCATGATTGTGATTGTATGGTTGTGATTGCATGATTTTGAATGTATGATTGTGATTGTATGATTGTGATTGCATGATTGTGATTGTATGGTTGTGATTGCATGATTTTGAATGTATGATTGTGATTGTATGATTGTGATTGTATGATTGTGATTGTATGATTGTGATAGTATGATTGTGATTGTATGATTGTGATTGTATGATTGTGATTGTATGATTGTGATTGCATGATTGTGATTGTATGATTGTGATTGCATGATTTTGAATGTATGATTGTGATTGCATGATTGTGACTGTATGATTGTGATTGTATGATTGTGATTGTATGATTGTGATAGTATGATTGTGATTGTATGATTGTGATTGTATGATTATGATTGTATGATTGTGATTGTATGATTGTATTTGGGAGATTGTATTTGGGAGATTGTATTTGGGAGATTGTATTTGTATGATTGCGATTGTATGATTGTGATTGTATGATTGCGATTGTATGAATTCGATTGTATGATTGTGATTGTATGATTGTGATTGTATGATTGTGATTGCATGATTGTGATTGTATGATTGTGATTGTATGATTGTGATTGTATGATTGTGATTGTATGATTGTATTTGGGAGATTGTATTTGGGAGATTGTAATTGTATGATTGCGATTGTATGATTGTGATTGTATGATTGCGATTGTATGAATGCGATTGTATGATTGTGATTGTATGATTGTGATTGTATGATTGTGATTGTATGATTGTGATTGTATGATTGTATTTGGGAGATTGTATTTGGGAGATTGTAATTGTATGATTGCGATTGTATGATTGTGATTGTATGATTGCGATTGTATGATTGTGATTGTATGATTGTGATGTATGATTGTAATTGTATGATTATGATTGTATGATTGTGATTGTATGATGGACATTGTATGATTGTAATTGTATGATTATGATTGTATGATTGTGATTGTATGATTGAGATTGTATGATTGAGATTGTATGAATGTGATTGTATGCTTGCGATTGTATGATTGTGATTGTATGATTGTGATTGTATGATTGTGATTGCATGATTTTGAATGTATGATTGTGATTGTATGATTGTGATTGCATGATTGTGATTGTATGGTTGTGATTGCATGATTTTGAATGTATGATTGTGATTGTATGATTGTGATTGTATGATTGCGATTGTATGATTGTGATTGTATGATTGCGATTGTATGATTGTGATTTTATGATTGTGATGTATGATTGTAATTGTATGATTATGATTGTATGATTGTGATTGTATGATTGAGATTGTATGATTGAGATTGTATGATTGTGATTGTATGCTTGCGATTGTATGATTGCGATTGTATGATTGTGATTGTATGATTGTGATTGTATGATTGTGATTGTATGATTGTGATTGTACGATTGTGATTGTATGATTGTGATTGTATGATTGTGATTGTATGATTGTGATTGTATGATTGTGATTGTATGATTGTGATTGTATGATTGTGATTGTATGATTGCGATTGTATGATTGCGATTGTATGATTGTGATTGTATGATTGTGATTGCATGATTGTGATTGTATGATTGTGATTGTATGATTGTATTTGGGAGATTGTATTCGGGAGATTGTAATTGTATGATTGCGATTGTATGATTGTGATTGTATGATTGTGATGTATGATTGTAATTGTATGATTATGATTGTATGATTGTGATTGTATGATTATGTTTGTATGATTGTGATTGTATGATTGCGATTGTATGATTGTGATTGTATGATTATGATTGTATTTTTGTGATTGCATGATTGTGATTGTATGATTGTGATTGTATGATTGTGATTGTATGATTGTGATTGTATGATTGTGATTGTATGATTGTGATTGTATGATTGTGATTGTCTGATTGTGGTTGTGCGATTGTGATTGTACGATTGTGATTGTACGATTGTGATTGTATGATTGTGATTGTATGATTATGATTGTATGATTGTGATTGCATGATTGTGATTGTGTGATTGTGATTGCATGATTTTGAATGTATGATTGTGATTGCATGATTGTGATTGTATGATTGTGATTGTATGATTGTGATTGTATGATTGTGATAGTATGATTGTGATTGTATGATTGTGATTGTATGATTGTGATTGTATGATTATGATTGTATGATTGTGATTGTATGATTGTATTTGGGAGGTTGTATTTGGGAGATTGTATTTGTATGATTGCGATTGTATGATTGTGATTGTATGATTGCGATTGTATGAATTCGATTGTATGATTGTGATTGTATGATTGTGATTGCATGATTGTGATTGCATGATTGTGATTGTATGGTTGTGATTGCATGATTTTGAATGTATGATTGTGATTGTATGATTGTGATTGCATGATTGTGATTGTATGGTTGTGATTGCATGATTTTGAATGTATGATTGTGATTGTATGATTGTGATTGTATGATTGTGATTGTATGATTGTGATAGTATGATTGTGATTGTATGATTGTGATTGTATGATTGTGATTGTATGATTGTGATTGCATGATTGTGATTGTATGATTGTGATTGCATGATTTTGAATGTATGATTGTGATTGCATGATTGTGACTGTATGATTGTGATTGTATGATTGTGATTGTATGATTGTGATAGTATGATTGTGATTGTATGATTGTGATTGTATGATTGTGATTGTATGATTATGATTGTATGATTGTGATTGTATGATTGTATTTGGGAGATTGTATTTGGGAGATTGTATTTGGGAGATTGTATTTGTATGATTGCGATTGTATGATTGTGATTGTATGATTGCGATTGTATGAATTCGATTGTATGATTGTGATTGTATGATTGTGATTGTATGATTGTGATTGCATGATTGTGATTGTATGATTGTGATTGTATGATTGTGATTGTATGATTGTGATTGTATGATTGTATTTGGGAGATTGTATTTGGGAGATTGTAATTGTATGATTGCGATTGTATGATTGTGAATGTATGATTGCGATTGTATGAATGCGATTGTATGATTGTGATTGTATGATTGTGATTGTATGATTGTGATTGTATGATTGTGATTGTATGATTGTATTTGGGAGATTGTATTTGGGAGATTGTAATTGTATGATTGCGATTGTATGATTGTGATTGTATGATTGCGATTGTATGATTGTGATTGTATGATTGTGATGTATGATTGTAATTGTATGATTATGATTGTATGATTGTGATTGTATGATGGACATTGTATGATTGTAATTGTATGATTATGATTGTATGATTGTGATTGTATGATTGAGATTGTATGATTGAGATTGTATGAATGTGATTGTATGCTTGCGATTGTATGATTGTGATTGTATGATTGTGATTGTATGATTGTGATTGCATGATTTTGAATGTATGATTGTGATTGTATGATTGTGATTGCATGATTGTGATTGTATGGTTGTGATTGCATGATTTTGAATGTATGATTGTGATTGTATGATTGTGATTGTATGATTGCGATTGTATGATTGTGATTGTATGATTGCGATTGTATGATTGTGATTTTATGATTGTGATGTATGATTGTAATTGTATGATTATGATTGTATGATTGTGATTGTATGATTGAGATTGTATGATTGAGATTGTATGATTGTGATTGTATGCTTGCGATTGTATGATTGCGATTGTATGATTGTGATTGTATGATTGTGATTGTATGATTGTGATTGTATGGTTGTGATTGTACGATTGTGATTGTATGATTGTGATTGTATGATTGTGATTGTATGATTGTGATTGTATGATTGTAATTGTATGATTATGATTGTATGATTGTATTTGGGAGATTGTAATTGTATGATTGTGATTGTCTGATTGCGATTGTATGATTGTGATTGTATGATTGCGATGTATGATTGTGATTGTATGATTGTGATTGTATGATTGTAATTGTATGATTGTAATTGTATGATTATGATTGTATGATTGAGATTGTATGATTGAGATTGTATGAATGTGATTGTATGCTTGCGATTGTATGATTGTGATTGTATGATTGTTATTGTATGATTGTGATTGTATGATTGTGATTGTATGATTGTGATTGTATGATTGTGATTGTATGATTGTGATTGTATGATTGTGATTGTATGATTGTGATTGTATGATTGTGATTGTATGATTGTATTTGGGAGATTGTATTTGGGAGATTGTATTTGGGAGATTGTATTTGTATGATTGCGATTGTATGATTGTGATTGTATGATTGCGATTGTATGAATTCGATTGTATGATTGTGATTGTATGATTGTGATTGTATGATTGTGATTGCATGATTGTGATTGTATGATTGTGATTGTATGATTGTGATTGTATGATTGTGATTGTATGATTGTATTTGGGAGATTGTATTTGGGAGATTGTATTTGGGAGATTGTAATTGTATGACTGCGATTGTATGATTGTGATTGTATGATTGCGATTGTATGAATGCGATTGTATGATTGTGATTGTATGATTGTGATTGTATGATTGTGATTGTATGATTGTGATTGTATGATTGTATTTGGGAGATTGTATTTGGGAGATTGTAATTGTATGATTGCGATTGTATGATTGTGATTGTATGATTGCGATTGTATGACTGTGATTGTATGATTGTGATGTATGATTGTAATTGTATGATTATGATTGTATGATTGTGATTGTATGATGGACATTGTATGATTGTAATTGTATGATTATGATTGTATGATTGTGATTGTATGATTGAGATTGTATGATTGAGATTGTATGAATGTGATTGTATGCTTGCGATTGTATGATTGTGATTGTATGATTGTGATTGTATGATTGTGATTGCATGATTTTGAATGTATGATTGTGATTGTATGATTGTGATTGCATGATTGTGATTGTATGATTGTGATTGTATGATTGTGATTGTATGATTGTAATTATATGATTATGATTGTATGATTGTGATTGTATGATTGAGATTGTATGATTGTGATTGTATGATTGTGATTGTATGATTGCGATTGTATGAATTCGATTGTATGATTGGGATTGTATGATTGTGATTGTATGATTGTGATTGTATGATTGTGATTTTATGATTGTGATGTATGATTGTAATTGTATGATTATGATTGTATGATTGTGATTGTATGATTGAGATTGTATGATTGAGATTGTATGATTGTGATTGTATGCTTGCGATTGTATGATTGTGATTGTATGATTGTGATTGTATGATTGTGATTGTATGATTGTGATTGTATGATTGTGATTGTATGATTGTGATTGTATGATTGTGATTGTATGATTGTGATTGTATGATTGTGATTGTATGATTGCGATTGTATGATTGTGATTGTATGATTGTGATGTATGATTGTGATTGTATGATTGTGATTGTATGATTGTAATTGTATGATTGTAATTGTATGATTATGATTGTATGATTGAGATTGTATGATTGAGATTGTATGAATGTGATTGTATGCTTGCGATTGTATGATTGTGATTGTATGATTGTGATTGTATGATTGTGATTGTATGATTGTGATTGTATGATTGTGATTGTATGATTGTGATTGTATGATTGAGATTGTATGATTGAGATTGTATGATTGTGATTGTATGATTGTGATTGTATGATTGCGATTGTATGAATTCGATTGTATGATTGTGATTGTATGATTGTGATTGTATGATTGTGATTGTATGATTGTGATTTTATGATTGTGATGTATGATTGTAATTGTATGATTATGATTGTATGATTGTGATTGTATGATTGAGATTGTATGATTGAGATTGTATGATTGTGATTGTATGCTTGCGATTGTATGATTGTGATTGTATGATTGTGATTGTATGATTGTGATTGTATGATTGTGATTGTATGATTGTGATTGTATGATTGTGATTGTATGATTGTGATTGTATGATTGTGATTGTATGATTGTGATTGTATGATTGTGATTGTATGATTGTGATTGTATGATTGTGATTGTATGATTGCGATTGTATGATTGTGATTGTATGATTGTGATGTATGATTGTGATTGTATGATTGTGATTGTATGATTGTAATTGTATGATTGTAATTGTATGATTATGATTGTATGAATGCGATTGTATGATTGTGATTGTATGATTGTGATTGTATGATTGTGATTGTATGATTGTGATTGTATGATTGTGATTGTATAATTGTGGTCGTATGATTGTATTTGGGAGATTGTATTTGGGAGATTGTAATTGTATGATTGCGATTGTATGATTGTGATTGCATGATTTTGAATGTATGATTGTGATTGTATGATTGTGATTGCATGATTGTGATTGTATGATTGTGATTGCATGATTTTGAATGTATGATTGTGATTGTATGATTGTGATTGTATGATTGTGATTGTATGATTGTGATTGTATGATTGTGATTGTATGATTGTGATTGTATGATTGTGATTGTATGATTATGATTGTATGATTGTGTTTGCATGATTGTGATTGTATGATTGTGATTGCATGATTTTGAATGTATGATTGCGATTGCATGATTGTGATTGTATGATTGTGATTGTATGATTGTATTTGGGAGATTGTATTTGGGAGATTGTATTTGGGAGATTGTATTTGGGAGATTGTAATTGTATGATTGCGATTGTATGATTGTGATTGTATGATTGCGATTGTATGATTGCGATTGTATGATTGTGATGTATGATTGCAATTGTATGATTATGATTGTATGATTGTGATTGTATGATTGAGATTGTATGATTGAGATTGTATGAATGTGATTGTATGCTTGCGATTGTATGATTGTGATTGTATGATTGTGATTGTATGATTGTGATTGCACGATTTTGAATGTATGATTGTGATTGTATGATTGTGATTGTATGATTGTATTTGGGAGATTGTATTTGGGAGATTGTAATTGTATGATTGCGATTGTATGATTGTGATTGTATGATTGTGATGTATGATTGTAATTGTATGATTATGATTGTATGATTGTGATTGTATGATTATGATTGTATGATTGTGATTGTATGATTGCGATTGTATGATTGTGATTGTATGATTATGATTGTATTTTTGTGATTGCATGATTGTGATTGTATGATTGTGATTGTATGATTGTGATTGTATGATTGTGATTGTATGAGTGTGATTGTCTGATTGTGGTTGTGCGATTGTGATTGTACGATTGTGAATGTACGATTGTGATTGTATGATTGTGATTATATGAATACGATTGTATGATTGTGATTGCATGATTGTGATTGTATGATTGTGATTGCATGATTTTGAATGTATGATTGTGATTGTATGATTGTGATTGTATGATTGTGATTGTATGATTGTGATTGTATGATTGTGATTGTATGATTGTGATTGTATGATTGCGATAGTATGATTGTGATTGTATAAATGTGATTGTATGATTGTGATGTATGATTGTAATTGTATGATTATGATTGTATGATTGTGATTGTATGATTGAGATTGTATGATTGTGATTGTATGATTGTGATTGTATGATTGTGATTGTATGATTGTGATTGTATGATTGTGATTGTATGATTGTGATTGTATGATTGTGATGTATGATTGTAATTGTATGATTATGATTGTATGATTGTGATTGTATGATTGAGATTGTATGATTGAGATTGTATGATTGTGATTGTATGCTTGCGATTGTATGATTGTGATTGTATGATTGTGATTGTATGATTGTGATTGTATGATTGTGATTGTATGATTGTGATTGTATGATTGTGATTGTATGATTGTGATTGTATGATTGTGATTGTATGATTGTGGTTGTATGATTGTGATTGTATGATTGTGATTGTATGATTGTGATTGTATGATTGCGATGGTATGATTGTGATTGTATGATTATGATTGTATTTTTGTGATTGCATGATTGTGATTGTATGATTGTGATTGTATGATTGTGATTGTATGATTGTGATTGTATGATTGTGATGTATGATTGTAATTGTATGATTATGATTGTATGATTGTGATTGTATGATTGTATTTGGGAGATTGTAATTGTATGATTGCGATTGTATGATTGTGATTGTATGATTGCGATTGTATGACTGTGATTGTATGATTGTGATTGTATGATTGTGATTGTATGATTGTGATTGTATGATTGTATTTGGGAGATTGTATTTGGGAGATTGTAATTGTATGATCGCGATTGTATGATTGTGATTGTATGATTGCGATTGTATGATTGTGATTGTATGATTGTGATGTATGATTGTAATTGTATGATTATGATTGTATGATTGTGATTGTATGATTGAGATTGTATGATTGAGATTGTATGAATGTGATTGTATGCTTGCGATTGTATGATTGTGATTGCATGATTTTGAATGTATGATTGTGATTGCATGATTGTGATCGTATGATTGTGATTGTATGATTGTGATTGTATGATTGTGATTGTATGATTGTATTTGGGAGATTGTATTTGGGAGATTGTAATTGTATGATTGCGATTGTATGATTGTGATTGCATGATTGCGATTGTATGATTGTGATTGTATGATTGTGATTGTATGATTGTGATTGTATGATTGTGATTGTATGATTATGATTGTATGATTGTGTTTGCATGATTGTGATTGTATGATTGTGATTGCATGATTTTGAATGTATGATTGTGATTGCATGATTGTGATTGTATGATTGTGATTGTATGATTGTATTTGGGAGATTGTATTTGGGAGATTGTATTTGGGAGATTGTATTTGGGAGATTGTATTTGGGAGATTGTAATTGTATGATTGCGATTGTATGATTGTGATTGTATGATTGCGATTGTATGATTGCGATTGTATGATTGTGATGTATGATTGTAATTGTATGATTATGATTGTATGATTGTGATTGTATGATTGAGATTGTATGATTGAGATTGTATGAATGTGATTGTATGCTTGCGATTGTATGATTGTGACTGTATGATTGTGATTGTATGATTGTGATTGCATGATTTTGAATGTATGATTGTGATTGTATGATTGTGATTGTATGATTGTATTTGGGAGATTGTATTTGGGAGATTGTAATTGTATGATTGCGATTGTATGATTGTGATTGTATGATTGTGATGTATGATTGTAATTGTATGATTATGATTGTATGATTGTGATTGTATGATTATGATTGTATGATTGTGATTGTATGATTGCGATTGTATGATTGTGATTGTATGATTATGATTGTATTTTTGTGATTGCATGATTGTGATTGTATGATTGTGATTGTATGATTGTGATTGTATGATTGTGATTGTATGATTGTGATTGTAGGAGTGTGATTGTCTGATTGTGGTTGTGCGATTGTGATTGTACGATTGTGAATGTACGATTGTGATTGTATGATTGTGATTATATGAATACGATTGTATGATTGTGATTGCATGATTGTGATTGTATGATTGTGATTGCATGATTTTGAATGTATGATTGTGATTGTATGATTGTGATTGTATGATTGTGATTGTATGATTGTGATTGTATGATTGTGATTGTATGATTGCGATAGTATGATTGTGATTGTATAAATGTGATTGTATGATTGTGATGTATGATTGTAATTGTATGATTATGATTGTATGATTGTGATTGTATGATTGAGATTGTATGATTGTGATTGTATGATAGTGATTGTATGATTGTGATTGTATGATTGTGATTGTATGATTGTGATTGTATGATTGTGATTGTATGATTGTGATTGTATGATTGAGATTGTATGATTGCGATTGTATGATTGTGATTGTATGATTATGATTGTATTTTTGTGATTGCATGATTGTGATTGTATGATTGTGATTGTATGATTGTGATTGTATGATTGTGATTGTATGATTGTGATTGTAGGAGTGTGATTGTCTGATTGTGGTTGTGCGATTGTGATCGTACGATTGTGAATGTACGATTGTGATTGTATGATTGTGATTATATGAATACGATTGTATGATTGTGATTGCATGATTGTGATTGTATGATTGTGATTGCATGATTTTGAATGTATGATTGTGATTGTATGATTGTGATTGTATGATTGTGATTGTATGATTGTGATTGTATGATTGTGATTGTATGATTGCGATAGTATGATTGTGATTGTATAAATGTGATTGTATGATTGTGATGTATGATTGTAATTGTATGATTATGATTGTATGATTGTGATTGTATGATTGAGATTGTATGATTGAGATTGTATGATTGTGATTGTATGCTTGCGATTGTATGATTGTGATTGTATGATTGTGATTGTATGATTGTGATTGTATGATTGTATTTGGGAGATTGTATTTGGGAGATTGTAATTGTATGATCGCGATTGTATGATTGTGATTGTATGATTGCGATTGTATGATTGTGATTGTATGATTGTGATGTATGATTGTAATTGTATGATTATGATTGTATGATTGTGATTGTATGATTGAGATTGTATGATTGAGATTGTATGAATGTGATTGTATGCTTGCGATTGTATGATTGTGATTGCATGATTTTGAATGTATGATTGTGATTGCATGATTGTGATTGTATGATTGTGATTGTATGATTGTGATTGTATGATTGTGATTGTATGATTGTATTTGGGAGATTGTATTTGGGAGATTGTAATTGTATGATTGCGATTGTATGATTGTGATTGTATGATTGCGATTGTATGATTGTGATTGTATGATTGTGATTGTATGATTATGATTGTATGATTGTGATTGTATGATCGTGATTGTATGATTGTATTTGGGAGATTGTATTTGGGAGATTGTAATTGTATGATTGCGATTGTATGATTGTGATTGTATGATTGCGATTGTATGATTGTGATTGTATGATTGTGATGTATGATTGTAATTGTATGATTATGATTGTATGATTGTGATTGTATGATTGAGATTGTATGAATGTGATTGTATGCTTGCGATTGTATGATTGTGATTGTATGATTGTGATTGTATGATTGTGATTGTATGATTGCGATTGTATGATTGTGATTGTATGATTGTGATTGTATGATTGCGATTGTATGATTGTGATTGTATGATTGTGATTGTATGATTGTGATTGCATGATTGTGATTGTGTGATTTTGATTGTATGATTGTATTTGGGAGATTGTAATTGTATGATTGCGATTGTATGATTGTGATTGTATGATTGTGATGTATGATTGTAATTGTATGATTATGATTGTATGATTGTGATTGTATGATTATGATTGTATGATTGTGATTGTATGATTGCGATTGTATGATTGTGATTGTATGATTATGATTGTATTTTTGTGATTGCATGATTGTGATTGTATGATTGTGATTGTATGATTGTGATTGTATGATTGTGATTGTATGATTGTGATTGTATGATTGTGATTGTATGATTGTGATTGTCTGATTGTGGTTGTGCGATTGTGATTGTACGATTGTGATTGTACAATTGTGATTGTATGATTGTGATAGTATGATTGTGATTGTATGATTGTGATTGTATGATTGTGATTGTATGATTATGATTGTATGATTGTGATTGTATGATTGTATTTGGGAGATTGTATTTGGGAGATTGTATTTGTATGATTGCGATTGTATGATTGTGATTGTATGATTGCGATTGTATGAATTCGATTGTATGATTGTGATTGTATGATTGTGATTGCATGATTGTGATTGCATGATTGTGATTGTATGGTTGTGATTGCATGATTTTGAATGTATGATTGTGATTGTATGATTGTGATTGCATGATTGTGATTGTATGGTTGCGATTCCATGATTTTGAATGTATGATTGTGATTGTATGATTGTGATTGCATGATTTTGAATGTATGATTGTGATTGCATGATTGTGATTGTATGATTGTGATTGTATGATTGTATTTGGGAGATTGTATTTGGGAGATTGTATTTGGGAGATTGTATTTGGGAGATTGTATTTGGGAGATTGTAATTGTATGATTGCGATTGTATGATTGTGATTGTATGATTGCGATTGTATGATTGCGATTGTATGATTGTGATGTATGATTGTAATTGTATGATTATGATTGTATGATTGTGATTGTATGATTGAGATTGTATGATTGAGATTGTATGAATGTGATTGTATGCTTGCGATTGTATGATTGTGATTGTATGATTGTGATTGTATGATTGTGATTGCATGATTTTGAATGTATGATTGTGATTGTATGATTGTGATTGTATGATTGTATTTGGGAGATTGTATTTGGGAGATTGTAATTGTATGATTGCGATTGTATGATTGTGATTGTATGATTGTGATGTATGATTGTAACTGTATGATTATGATTGTATGATTGTGATTGTATGATTATGATTGTATGATTGTGATTGTATGATTGCGATTGTATGATTGTGATTGTATGATTATGATTGTATTTTTGTGATTGCATGATTGTGATTGTATGATTGTGATTGTATGATTGTGATTGTATGATTGTGATTGTATGAGTGTGATTGTCTGATTGTGGTTGTGCGATTGTGATTGTACGATTGTGAATGTACGATTGTGATTGTATGATTGTGATTATATGAATACGATTGTATGATTGTGATGGCATGATTGTGATTGTATGATTGTGATTGCATGATTTTGAATGTATGATTGTGATTGTATGATTGTGATTGTATGATTGTGATTGTATGATTGTGATTGTATGATTGTGATTGTATGATTGCGATAGTATGATTGTGATTGTATAAATGTGATTGTATGATTGTGATGTATGATTGTAATTGTATGATTATGATTGTATGATTGTGATTGTATGATTGAGATTGTATGATTGTGATTGTATGATTGTGATTGTATGATTGTGATTGTATGATTGTGATTGTATGATTGTGATTGTATGATTGTGATTGTATGATTGTGATGTATGATTGTAATTGTATGATTATGATTGTATGATTGTGATTGTATGATTGAGATTGTATGATTGAGATTGTATGATTGTGATTGTATGCTTGCGATTGTATGATTGTGATTGTATGATTGTGATTGTATGATTGTGATTGTATGATTGTGATTGTATGATTGTGATTGTATGATTGTGATTGTATGATTGTGATTGTATGATTGTGATTGTATGATTGTGATTGTATGATTGTGATTGTATGATTGTGATTGTATGATTGTGATTGTATGATTGTGATTGTATGATTGTGATTGTATGATTGCGATTGTATGATTGTGATTGTATGATTATGATTGTATTTTTGTGATTGCATGATTGTGATTGTATGATTGTGATTGTATGATTGTGATTGTATGATTGTGATTGTATGATTGTGATGTATGATTGTAATTGTATGATTATGATTGTATGATTGTGATTGTATGATTGTATTTGGGAGATTGTATTTGGGAGATTGTATTTGGGAGATTGTAATTGTATGATTGCGATTGTATGATTGTGATTGTATGATTGCGATTGTATGACTGTGATTGTATGATTGTGATTGTATGATTGTGATTGTATGATTGTGATTGTATGATTGTATCTGGGAGATTGTATTTGGGAGATTGTAATTGTATGATCGCGATTGTATGATTGTGATTGTATGATTGCGATTGTATGATTGTGATTGTATGATTGTGATGTATGATTGTAATTGTATGATTATGATTGTATGATTGTGATTGTATGATTGAGATTGTATGATTGAGATTGTATGAATGTGATTGTATGCTTGCGGTTGTATGATTGTGATTGCATGATTTTGAATGTATGATTGTGATTGTATGATTGTGATTGTATGATTGTGATTGTATGATTGTGATTGTATGATTGTGATTGTATGATTGTGATTGTATGATTGCGATTGTATGATTGTGATTGTATGATTATGATTGTATTTTTGTGATTGCATGATTGTGATTGTATGATTGTGATTGTATGATTGTGATTGTATGATTGTGATTGCATGATTGTGATTGTATGATTGTGATTGTATGATTGTGATTGTATGATTGTGATTGTATGATTGTGATTGTATGATTGTATTTGGGAGATTGTATTTGGGAGATTGTAATTGTATGATTGCGATTGTATGATTGTGATTGTATGATTGCGATTGTATGATTGTGATTGTATGATTGTGATTGTATGATTGTGATTGTATGATTGTGATTGTATGATTATGATTGTATGATTGTGTTTGCATGATTGTGATTGTATGATTGTGATTGCATGATTTTGAATGTATGATTGTGATTGCATGATTGTGATTGTATGATTGTGATTGTATGATTGTATTTGCGAGATTGTATTTGGGAGATTGTATTTGGGAGATTGTATTTGGGAGATTGTATTTGGGAGATTGTAATTGTATGATTGCGATTGTATGATTGTGATTGTATGATTGCGATTGTATGATTGCGATTGTATGATTGTGATGTATGATTGTAATTGTATGATTATGATTGTATGATTGTGATTGTATGATTGAGATTGTATGATTGAGATTGTATGAATGTGATTGTATGCTTGCGTTTGTATGATTGTGGTTGTATGATTGTGATTGTATGATTGTGATTGCATGATTTTGAATGTATGATTGTGATTGTATGATTGTGATTGTATGATTGTATTTGGGAGATTGTATTTGGGAGATTGTAATTGTATGATTGCGATTGTATGATTGTGATTGTATGATTGTGATGTATGATTGTAATTGTATGATTATGATTGTATGATTGTGATTGTATGATTATGATTGTATGATTGTGATTGTATGATTGCGATTGTATGATTGTGATTGTATGATTATGATTGTATTTTTGTGATTGCATGATTGTGATTGTATGATTGTGATTGTATGATTGTGATTGTATGATTGTGATTGTAGGAGTGTGATTGTCTGATTGTGGTTGTGCGATTGTGATTGTACGATTGTGAATGTACGATTGTGATTGTATGATTGTGATTATATGAATACGATTGTATGATTGTGATTGTATGATTGTGATTGCATGATTTTGAATGTATGATTGTGATTGTATGATTGTGATTGTATGATTGTGATTGTATGATTGTGATTGTATGATTGTGATTGTATGATTGCGATAGTATGATTGTGATTGTATAAATGTGATTGTATGATTGTGATGTATGATTGTAATTGTATGATTATGATTGTATGATTGTGATTGTATGATTGAGATTGTATGATTGTGATTGTATGATTGTGATTGTATGATTGTGATTGTATGATTGTGATTGTATGATTGTGATTGTATGATTGTGATTGTATGATTGTGATGTATGATTGTAATTGTATGATTATGATTGTATGATTGTGATTGTATGATTGAGATTGTATGATTGAGATTGTATGATTGTGATTGTATGCTTGCGATTGTATGATTGTGATTGTATGATTGTGATTGTATGATTGTGATTGTATGATTGTGATTGTATGATTGTGATGTATGATTGTAATTGTATGATTATGATTGTATGATTGTGATTGTATGATTGTATTTGGGAGATTGTATTTGGGAGACTGTAATTGTATGATTGCGATTGTATGATTGTGATTGTATGATTGTGATTGTATGATTGTGATTGCATGATTGTGATTGTGTGATTTTGATTGTATGATTGTATTTGGGAGATTGTAATTGTATGATTGCGATTGTATGATTGTGATTGTATGATTGTGATGTATGATTGTAATTGTATGATTATGATTGTATGATTGTGATTGTATGATTATGATTGTATGATTGTGATTGTATGATTGCGATTGTATGATTGTGATTGTATGATTATGATTGTATTTTTGTGATTGCATGATTGTGATTGTATGATTGTGATTGTATGATTGTGATTGTATGATTGTGATTGTATGATTGTGATTGTATGATTGTGATTGTCTGATTGTGGTTGTGCGATTGTGATTGTACGATTGTGATTGTACGATTGTGATTGTATGATTGTGATTGTATGATTGTGATTGTATGATTGTGATTGCATGATTGTGATTGTATGATTGTGATTGCATGATTTTGAATGTATGATTGTGATTGCATGATTGTGATTGTATGATTGTGATTGTATGATTGTGATTGTATGATTGTGATAGTATGATTGTGATTGTATGATTGTGATTGTATGATTGTGATTGTATGATTATGATTGTATGATTGTGATTGTATGATTGTATTTGGGAGATTGTATTTGGGAGATTGTATTTGTATGATTGCGATTGTATGATTGTGATTGTATGATTGCGATTGTATGAATTCGATTGTATGATTGTGATTGTATGATTGTGATTGCATGATTGTGATTGCATGATTGTGATTGTATGGTTGTGATTGCATGATTTTGAATGTATGATTGTGATTGTATGATTGTGATTGCATGATTGTGATTGTATGGTTGTGATTCCATGATTTTGAATGTATGATTGTGATTGTATGATTGTGATTGTATGATTGTGATTGTATGATTTTGATAGTATGATTGTGATTGTATGATTGTGATTGTATGATTGTGATTGTATGATTGTGATTGTATGATTGTGATTGCATGATTGTGATTGTATGATTGTGATTGCATGATTTTGAATGTATGATTGTGATTGCATGATTGTGATTGTATGATTGTGATTGTATGATTGTGATTGTATGATTGTGATAGTATGATTGTGATTGTATGATTGTGATTGTATGATTGTGATTGTATGATTGTATTTGGGAGATTGTATTTGGGAGATTGTATTTGGGAGATTGTATTTGTATGATTGCGATTGTATGATTGTGATTGTATGATTGCGATTGTATGAATTCGATTGTATGATTGTGATTGTATGATTGTGATTGTATGATTGTGATTGCATGATTTTGAATGTATGATTGTGATTGTATGATTGTGATTGTATGATTGTATTTGGGAGATTGTATTTGGGAGATTGTAATTGTATGATTGCGATTGTATGATTGTGATTGTATGATTGTGATGTATGATTGTAATTGTATGATTATGATTGTATGATTGTGATTGTATGATTATGATTGTATGATTGTGATTGTATGATTGCGATTGTATGATTGTGATTGTATGATTATGATTGTATTTTTGTGATTGCATGATTGTGATTGTATGATTGTGATTGTATGATTGTGATTGTATGATTGTGATTGTAGGAGTGTGATTGTCTGATTGTGGTTGTGCGATTGTGATTGTACGATTGTGAATGTACGATTGTGATTGTATGATTGTGATTATATGAATACGATTGTATGATTGTGATTGCATGATTGTGATTGTATGATTGTGATTGCATGATTTTGAATGTATGATTGTGATTGTATGATTGTGATTGTATGATTGTGATTGTATGATTGTGATTGTATGATTGTGATTGTATGATTGCGATAGTATGATTGTGATTGTATAAATGTGATTGTATGATTGTGATGTATGATTGTAATTGTATGATTATGATTGTATGATTGTGATTGTATGATTGAGATTGTATGATTGTGATTGTATGATTGTGATTGTATGATTGTGATTGTATGATTGTGATTGTATGATTGTGATTGTATGATTGTGATTGTATGATTGTGATGTATGATTGTAATTGTATGATTATGATTGTATGATTGTGATTGTATGATTGAGATTGTATGATTGAGATTGTATGATTGTGATTGTATGCTTGCGATTGTATGATTGTGATTGTATGATTGTGATTGTATGATTGTGATTGTATGATTGTGATGTATGATTGTAATTGTATGATTATGATTGTATGATTGTGATAGTATGATTGTATTTGGGAGATTGTATTTGGGAGATTGTAATTGTATGATTGCGATTGTATGATTGTGATTGTATGATTGTGATTGTATGATTGTGATTGCATGATTGTGATTGTGTGATTTTGATTGTATGATTGTATTTGGGAGATTGTAATTGTATGATTGCGATTGTATGATTGTGATTGTATGATTGTGATGTATGATTGTAATTGTATGATTATGATTGTATGATTGTGATTGTATGATTATGATTGTATGATTGTGATTGTATGATTGCGATTGTATGATTGTGATTGTATGATTATGATTGTATTTTTGTGATTGCATGATTGTGATTGTATGATTGTGATTGTATGATTGTGATTGTATGATTGTGATTGTATGATTGTGATTGTATGATTGTGATTGTCTGATTGTGGTTGTGCGATTGTGATTGTACGATTGTGATTGTACGATTGTGATTGTATGATTGTGATTGTATGATTGTGATTGTATGATTGTGATTGCATGATTGTGATTGTATGATTGTGATTGCATGATTTTGAATGTATGATTGTGATTGCATGATTGTGATTGTATGATTGTGATTGTATGATTGTGATTGTATGATTGTGATAGTATGATTGTGATTGTATGATTGTGATTGTATGATTGTGATTGTATGATTATGATTGTATGATTGTGATTGTATGATTGTATTTGGGAGATTGTATTTGGGAGATTGTATTTGTATGATTGCGATTGTATGATTGTGATTGTATGATTGCGATTGTATGATTTCGATTGTATGATTGTGATTGTATGATTGTGATTGCATGATTGTGATTGCATGATTGTGATTGTATGGTTGTGATTGCATGATTTTGAATGTATGATTGTGATTGTATGATTGTGATTGCATGATTGTGATTGTATGGTTGTGATTCCATGATTTTGAATGTATGATTGTGATTGTATGATTGTGATTGTATGATTGTGATTGTATGATTTTGATAGTATGATTGTGATTGTATGATTGTGATTGTATGATTGTGATTGTATGATTGTGATTGCATGATTGTGATTGTATGATTGTGATTGCATGATTTTGAATGTATGATTGTGATTGCATGATTGTGATTGTATGATTGTGATTGTATGATTGTGATTGTATGATTGTGATAGTATGATTGTGATTGTATGATTGTGATTGTATGATTGTGATTGTATGATTGTATTTGGGAGATTGTATTTGGGAGATTGTATTTGGGAGATTGTATTTGTATGATTGCGATTGTATGATTGTGATTGTATGATTGCGATTGTATGAATTCGATTGTATGATTGTGATTGTATGATTGTGATTGTATGATTGTGATTGCATGATTGTGATTGTATGATTGTGATTGCATGATTTTGAATGTATGATTGTGATTGTATGATTGTGATTGCATAATTGTGATTGCATGATTGTGATTGTATGGTTGTGATTGCATGATTTTGAATGTATGATTGTGATTGTATGATTGTGATTGTATGATTGTGATTGTATGATTGTGATTGTATAATTGTGATTGTATGATTGTGATTGTATGATTGTGATTGTATGATTGTGATTGTATGATTGTGATTGTATGATTGTGATTGTATGATTGTATTTGGGAGATTGTATTTGGGAGATTGTAATTGTATGATTGCGATTGTATGATTATGATTGTATGATTGTGATTGTATGATTGAGATTGTATGATTGTGATTGTATGATTGTGATTGTATGATTGTGATTGTATGATTGTGATTGTATGATTGTGATTGTATGATTGTGATGTATGATTGTAATTGTATGATTATGATTGTATGATTGTGATTGTATGATTGAGATTGTATGATTGAGATTGTATGATTGTGATTGTATGCTTGCGATTGTATGATTGTGATTGTATGATTGTGATTGTATGATTGTGATTGTATGATTGTGATTGTATGATTGTGATTGTATGATTGTGATTGTATGATTGTGATTGTATGATTGTGGTTGTATGATTGTGATTGTATGATTGTGATTGTATGATTGTGATTGTATGATTGCGATTGTATGATTGTGATTGTATGATTATGATTGTATTTTTGTGATTGCATGATTGTGATTGTATGATTGTGATTGTATGATTGTGATTGTATGATTGTGATTGTATGATTGTGATGTATGATTGTAATTGTATGATTATGATTGTATGATTGTGATTGTATGATTGTATTTGGGAGATTGTATTTGGGAGATTGTATTTGGGAGATTGTATTTGGGAGATTGTATTTGGGAGATTGTAATTGTATGATTGCGATTGTATGATTGTGATTGTATGATTGCGATTGTATGAATGCGATTGTATGATTGTGATTGTATGATTGTGATTGTATGATTGTGATTGTATGATTGTATTTGGGAGATTGTATTTGGGAGATTGTAATTGTATGATCGCGATTGTATGATTGTGATTGTATGATTGCGATTGTATGATTGTGATTGTATGATTGTGATGTATGATTGTAATTGTATGATTATGATTGTATGATTGTGATTGTATGATTGAGATTGTATGATTGAGATTGTATGAATGTGATTGTATGCTTGCGATTGTATGATTGTGATTGCATGATTTTGAATGTATGATTGTGATTGCATGATTGTGATTGTATGATTGTGATTGTATGATTGTGATTGTATGATTGTGATTGTATGATTGTATTTGGGAGATTGTATTTGGGAGATTGTAATTGTATGATTGCGATTGTATGATTGTGATTGTATGATTGCGATTGTATGATTGTGATTGTATGATTGTATTTGGGAGATTGTATTTGGGAGATTGTATTTGGGAGATTGTATTTGGGAGATTGTATTTGGGAGATTGTAATTGTATGATTGCGATTGTATGATTGTGATTGTATGATTGTGATTGTATGATTGTGATTGTATGATTGTGATTGTATGATTATGATTGTATGATTGTGTTTGCATGATTGTGATTGTATGATTGTGATTGCATGATTTTGAATGTATGATTGTGATTGCATGATTGTGATTGTATGATTGTGATTGTATGATTGTATTTGGGAGATTGTATTTGGGAGATTGTATTTGGGAGATTGTAATTGTATGATTGCGATTGTATGATTGTGATTGTATGATTGCGATTGTATGATTGCGATTGTATGATTGTGATGTATGATTGTAATTGTATGATTATGATTGTATGATTGTGATTGTATGATTGAGATTGTATGATTGAGATTGTATGAATGTGATTGTATGCTTGCGATTGTATGATTGTGATTGTATGATTGTGATTGTATGATTGTGATTGCATGATTTTGAATGTATGATTGTGATTGTATGAGTGTGATTGTATGATTGTATTTGGGAGATTGTATTTGGGAGATTGTAATTGTATGATTGCGATTGTATGATTGTGATTGTATGATTGTGATGTATGATTGTAATTGTATGATTATGATTGTATGATTGTGATTGTATGATTATGATTGTATGATTATGATTGTATGATTATGATTGTATGATTGTGATTGTATGATTGCGATTGTATGATTGTGATTGTATGATTGTGATTGTATTTTTGTGATTGCATGATTGTGATTGTATGATTGTGATTGTATGATTGTGATTGTATGATTGTGATTGTAGGAGTGTGATTGTCTGATTGTGGTTGTGCGATTGTGATTGTACGATTGTGAATGCACGATTGTGATTGTATGATTGTGATTATATGAATACGATTGTATGATTGTGATTGCATGATTGTGATTGTATGATTGTGATTGCATGATTTTGAATGTATGATTGTGATTGTATGATTGTGATTGTATGATTGTGATTGTATGATTGTGATGTATGATTGTAATTGTATGATTATGATTGTATGATTGTGATTGTATGATTGAGATTGTATGATTGAGATTGTATGAATGTGATTGTATGCTTGCGATTGTATGATTGTGATTGCATGATTTTGAATGTATGATTGAGATTGCATGATTGTGATTGTATGATTGTGATTGTATGATTGTGATTGTATGATTGTGATTGTATGATTGTATTTGGGAGATTGTATTTGGGAGATTGTAATTGTATGATTGCGATTGTATGATTGTGATTGTATGATTGCGATTGTATGATTGTGATTGTATGATTGTGATGTATGATTGTAATTGTATGATTATGATTGTATGATTGTGATTGTATGATTGAGATTGTATGATTGAGATTGTATGAATGTGATTGTATGCTTGCGATTGTATGATTGTGATTGTATGATTGTGATTGTATGATTGTGATTGTATGATTGTGATTGTATGATTGTGATTTTATGATTGTGATTGTATGATTGTGATTGTATGATTGCGATTGTATGATTGTGATTGTATGATTGTGATTGTATGATTGTGATTGCATGATTGTGATTGCATGATTGTGATTGCATGATTTTGAATGTATGATTGTGATTGTAGGATTGTGATTGCATAATTGTGATTGCATGATTGTGATAGTATGATTGTGATTGTATGATTGTGATTGTATGATTGTGATTGTATGATTGTGATTGTATGATTGTGATTTTATGATTGTGATTGTATGATTGTGATTGTATGATTGCGATTGTATGATTGTGATTGTATGATTGTGATTGTATGATTGCGATTGTATGATTGTGATTGTATGATTGTGATTGTCTGATTGTGGTTGTGCGATTGTGTTTGTACGATTGTGATTGTACGATTGTGATTGTATGATTGTGATTGTATGATTATGATTGTATGATTGTGATTGCATGATTGTGATTGTATGATTGTGATTGCATGATTTTGAATGTATGATTGTGATTGCATGATTGTGATTGTATGATTGTGATTGTATGATTGTGATTGTATGATTGTGATAGTATGATTGTGATTGTATGATTGTGATTGTATGATTGTGATTGTATGATTATGATTGTATGATTGTGATTGTATGATTGTATTTGGGAGATTGTATTTGGGAGATTGTATTTGGGAGATTGTATTTGTATGATTGCGATTGTATGATTGTGATTGTATGATTGCGATTGTATGAATTCGATTGTATGATTGTGATTGTATGATTGTGATTGTATGATTGTGATTGCATGATTGTGATTGTATGATTGTGATTGTATGATTGTGATTGTATGATTGTGATTGTATGATTGTATTTGGGAGATTGTATTTGGGAGATTGTAATTGTATGATTGCGATTGTATGATTGTGATTGTATGATTGCGATTGTATGAATGCGATTGTATGATTGTGATTGTATGATTGTGATTGTATGATTGTGATTGTATGATTGTGATTGTATGATTGAGATTGTACGAATGTGATTGTATGCTTGCGATTGTATGATTGTGATTGTATGATTGTGATTGTATGATTGTGATTGTATGATTGCGATTGTATGATTGTGATTGTCTGATTGTGGTTGTGCGATTGTGATTGCATGATTGTGATTGTATGGTTGTGATTGCATGATTTTGAATGTATGATTGTGATTGTATGATTGTGATTGCATGATTGTGATTGTATGGTTGTGATTCCATGATTTTGAATGTATGATTGTGATTGTATGATTGTGATTGTATGATTGTGATTGTATGATTGTGATAGTATGATTGTGATAGTATGATTGTGATAGTATGATTGTGATTGTATGATTGTGATTGTATGATTGTGATTGTATGATTGTGATTGCATGATTGTGATTGTATGATTGTGATTGCATGATTTTGAATGTATGATTGTGATTGCATGATTGTGATTGTATGATTGTGATTGTATGATTGTGATTGTATGATTGTGATAGTATGATTGTGATTGTATGATTGTGATTGTATGATTGTGATTGTATGATTATGATTGTATGATTGTGATTGTATGATTGTATTTGGGAGATTGTATTTGTATGATTGCGATTGTATGATTGTGATTGTATGATTGCGATTGTATGAATTCGATTGTATGATTGTGATTGTATGATTGTGATTGTATGATTGTGATTGCATGATTGTGATTGTATGATTGTGATTGTATGATTGTGATTGTATGATTGTATTTGGGAGATTGTATTTGGGAGATTGTAATTGTATGATTGGGATTGTATGATTGTGATTGTATGATTGTGATTGTATGAATGCGATTGTATGATTGTGATTGTATGATTGTGATTGTATGATTGTGATTGTATGATTGTGATTGTATGATTGTGATTGTATGATTGTGATTGTATGATTGTATTTGGGAGATTGTATTTGGGAGATTGTAATTGTATGATTGCGATTGTATGATTGTGATTGTATGATTGCGATTGTATGATTGTGATTGTATGATTGTGATGTATGATTGTAATTGTATGATTATGATTGTATGATTGTGATTGTATGATTGAGATTGTATGAATGTGATTGTATGCTTGCGATTGTATGATTGTGATTGTATGATTGTGATTGTATGATTGTGATTGTATGATTGAGATTGTATGATTGAGATTGTATGAATGTGATTGTATGATTGTGATTGTATGATTGTGATTTTATGATTGTGATTGTATGATTGTGATTGTATGATTGCGATTGTATGATTGTGATTGTATGATTGTGATTGTATGATTGTGATTGCATGATTGTGATTGCATGATTGTGATTGCATGATTTTGAATGTATGATTGTGATTGTAGGATTGTGATTGCATAATTGTGATTGCATGATTGTGATAGTATGATTGTGATTGTATGATTGTGATTGTATGATTGTGATTGTATGATTGTGATTGTATGATTATGATTGTATGATTGTGATTGTATGATTGCGATTGTATGATTGTGATTGTATGATTATGATTGTATTTTTGTGATTGCATGATTGTGATTGTATGATTGTGATTGTATGATTGTGATTGTATGATTGTGATTGTATGATTGTGATTGTATGATTGTGATTGTATGATTGCGATTGTATGATTGTGATTGTATGATTGTGATTGTCTGATTGTGGTTGTGCGATTGTGATTGTACGATTGTGATTGTACGATTGTGATTGTATGATTGTGGTTGTATGATTATGATTGTATGATTGTGATTGCATGATTGTGATTGTATGATTGTGATTGCATGATTTTGAATGTATGATTGTGATTGCATGATTGTGATTGTATGATTGTGATTGTATGATTGTGATTGTATGATTGCGATAGTACGATTGTGATTGTATGATTGTGATTGTATGATTGTGATTGTATGATTATGATTGTATGATTGTGATTGTATGATTGTATTTGGAAGATTGTATTTGGGAGATTGTATTTGGGAGATTGTATTCGGGAGATTGTATTTGTATGATTGCGATTGTATGATTGTGATTGTATGATTGCGATTGTATGAATTCGATTGTATGATTGTGATTGTATGATTGTGATTGTATGATTGTGATTGCATGATTGTGATTGTATGATTGTGGTTGTATGATTGTGATTGTATGATTGTGATTGTATGATTGTATTTGGGAGATTGTATTTGGGAGATTGTAATTGTATGATTGCGATTGTATGATTGTGATTGTATGATTGCGATTGTATGAATGCGATTGTATGATTGTGATTGTATGATTGTGATTGTATGATTGTGATTGTATGATTGTGATTGTATGATTGTGATTGTATGATTGTATTTGGGAGATTGTATTTGGGAGATTGTAATTGTATGATTGCGATTGTATGATTGTGATTGTATGATTGCGATTGTATGATTGTGATTGTATGATTGTGATGTATGATTGTAATTGTATGATTATGATTGTATGATTGTGATTGTATGATTGAGATTGTATGAATGTGATTGTATGCTTGCGATTGTATGATTGTGATTGTATGATTGTGATTGTATGATTGTGATTGTATGATTGCGATTGTATGATTGTGATTGTATGATTGTGATTGTATGATTGCGATTGTATGATTGTGATTGTATGATTGTGATTGTATGATTGTGTTTGCATGATTGTGATTGTATGATTTTGATTGTATGATTGTATTTGGGAGATTGTATTTGGGAGATTGTAATTGTATGATTGCGATTGTATGATTGTGATTGTATGATTGTGATGTATGATTGTAATTGTATGATTATGATTGTATGATTGTGATTGTATGATTATGATTGTATGATTGTGATTGTATGATTGCGATTGTATGATTGCGATTGTATGATTATGATTGTATTTTTGTGATTGCATGATGGCGATTGTATGATTGTGATTGTATGATTGTGATTGTATGATTGTGATTGTATGATTGTGATTGTATGATTGTGATTGTATGATTGTGATTGTATGATTGTGATTGTATGATTGTGATTGTATGATTGTGATTGTATGATTGTGATTGTCTGATTGTGGTTGTGCGATTGTGATTGTACGATTGTGATTGTACGATTGTGATTGTATGATTGTGATTGTATGATTATGATTGTATGATTGTGATTGCATGATTGTGATTGTATGATTGTGATTGCATGATTTTGAATGTATGATTGCGATTGCATGATTGTGATTGTATGATTGTGATTGTATGATTGTGATTGTATGATTGTGATAGTATGATTGTGATTGTATGATTGTGATTGTATGATTGTGATTGTATGATTATGATTGTATGATTGTGATTGTATGATTGTATTTGGGAGATTGTATTTGGGAGATTGTATTTGTATGATTGCGATTGTATGATTGTGATTGTATGATTGCGATTGTTTGAATTCGATTGTATGATTGTGATTGTATGATTGTGATTGCATGATTGTGATTGCATGATTGTGATTGTATGGTTGTGATTGCATGATTTTGAATGTATGATTGTGATTGTAGGATTGTGATTGCATGATTGTGATTGTATGGTTGTGATTCCATGATTTTGAATGTATGATTGTGATTGTATGATTGTTATTGTATGATTGTGATTGTATGATTTTGATAGTATGATTGTGATTGTATGATTGTGATTGTATGATTGTGATTGTATGATTGTGATTGCATGATTGTGATTGTATGATTGTGATTGCATGATTTTGAATGTATGATTGTGATTGCATGATTATGATTGTATGATTGTGATTGTATGATTGTGATTGTATGATTGTGATAGTATGATTGTGATTGTATGATTGTGATTGTATGATTGTGATTGTATGATTATGATTGTATGATTGTGATTGTATGATTGTATTTGGGAGATTGTATTTGGGAGATTGTATTTGGGAGATTGTAATTGTATGATTGCGATTGTATGATTGTGATTGTATGATTGCGATTGTATGACTGTGATTGTATGATTGTGATTGTATGATTGTGATTGTATGATTGTGATTGTATGATTGTATCTGGGAGATTGTATTTGGGAGATTGTAATTGTATGATCGCGATTGTATGATTGTGATTGTATGATTGCGATTGTATGATTGTGATTGTATGATTGTGATGTATGATTGTAATTGTATGATTATGATTGTATGATTGTGATTGTATGATTGAGATTGTATGATTGAGATTGTATGAATGTGATTGTATGCTTGCGGTTGTATGATTGTGATTGCATGATTTTGAATGTATGATTGTGATTGCATGATTGTGATTGTATAATTGTGATTGTATGATTGTGATTGTATGATTGTGATTGTATGATTGTGATTGTATGATTGTATTTGGGAGATTGTATTTGGGAGATTGTAATTGTATGATTGCGATTGTATGATTGTGATTGTATGATTGCGATTGTATGATTGTGATTGTATGATTGTGATTGTATGATTGTGATTGTATGATTGTGATTGTATGATTATGATTGTATGATTGTGTTTGCATGATTGTGATTGTATGATTGTGATTGCATGATTTTGAATGTATGATTGTGATTGCATGATTGTGATTGTATGATTGTGATTGTATGATTGTATTTGCGAGATTGTATTTGGGAGATTGTATTTGGGAGATTGTATTTGGGAGATTGTATTTGGGAGATTGTAATTGTATGATTGCGATTGTATGATTGTGATTGTATGATTGCGATTGTATGATTGCGATTGTATGATTGTGATGTATGATTGTAATTGTATGATTATGATTGTATGATTGTGATTGTATAAATGTGATTGTATGATTGTGATGTATGATTGTAATTGTATGATTATGATTGTATGATTGTGATTGTATGATTGAGATTGTATGATTGTGATTGTATGATTGTGATTGTATGATTGTGATTGTATGATTGTATTTGGGAGATTGTATTTGGGAGATTGTAATTGTATGATTGCGATTGTATGATTGTGATTGTATGATTGTGATTGTATGATTGTGATTGCATGATTGTGATTGTGTGATTTTGATTGTATGATTGTATTTGGGAGATTGTAATTGTATGATTGCGATTGTATGATTGTGATTGTATGATTGTGATGTATGATTGTAATTGTATGATTATGATTGTATGATTGTGATTGTATGATTATGATTGTATGATTGTGATTGTATGATTGCGATTGTATGATTGTGATTGTATGATTATGATTGTATTTTTGTGATTGCATGATTGTGATTGTATGATTGTGATTGTATGATTGTGATTGTATGATTGTGATTGTATGATTGTGATTGTATGATTGTGATTGTATGATTGTGATTGTCTGATTGTGGTTGTGCGATTGTGATTGTACGATTGTGATTGTACGATTGTGATTGTATGATTGTGATTGTATGATTGTGATTGTATGATTGTGATTGCATGATTGTGATTGTATGATTGTGATTGCATGATTTTGAATGTATGATTGTGATTGCATGATTGTGATTGTATGATTGTGATTGTATGATTGTGATTGTATGATTGTGATAGTATGATTGTGATTGTATGATTGTGATTGTATGATTGTGATTGTATGATTATGATTGTATGATTGTGATTGTATGATTGTATTTGGGAGATTGTATTTGGGAGATTGTAATTGTATGATCGCGATTGTATGATTGTGATTGTATGATTGCGATTGTATGATTGTGATTGTATGATTGTGATGTATGATTGTAATTGTATGATTATGATTGTATGATTGTGATTGTATGATTGAGATTGTATGATTGAGATTGTATGAATGTGATTGTATGCTTGCGGTTGTATGATTGTGATTGCATGATTTTGAATGTATGATTGTGATTGCATGATTGTGATTGTATGATTGTGATTGTATGATTGTGATTGTATGATTGTGATTGTATGATTGTATTTGGGAGATTGTATTTGGGAGATTGTAATTGTATGATTGCGATTGTATGATTGTGATTGTATGATTGCGATTGTATGATTGTGATTGTATGATTGTGATTGTATGATTGTGATTGTATGATTGTGATTGTATGATTGTGATTGTATGATTATGATTGTATGATTGTGTTTGCATGATTGTGATTGTATGATTGTGATTGTATGATTGTGATTGTATGATTGTGATTGTATGATTGTGATTGTATGATTGTGATTGTATGATTGTGATTGTATGATTGTGATGTATGATTGTAATTGTATGATTATGATTGTATGATTGTGATTGTATGATTGAGATTGTATGATTGAGATTGTATGATTGTGATTGTATGCTTGCGATTGTATGATTGTGATTGTATGATTGTGATTGTATGATTGTGATTGTATGATTGTGATTGTATGATTGTGATTGTATGATTGTGATTGTATGATTGTGATTGTATGATTGTGGTTGTATGATTGTGATTGTATGATTGTGATTGTATGATTGTGATTGTATGATTGCGATTGTATGATTGTGATTGTATGATTATGATTGTATTTTTGTGATTGCATGATTGTGATTGTATGATTGTGATTGTATGATTGTGATTGTATGATTGTGATTGTATGATTGTGATGTATGATTGTAATTGTATGATTATGATTGTATGATTGTGATTGTATGATTGTGATGTATGATTGTAATTGTATGATTATGATTGTATGATTGTGATTGTATGATTGTATTTGGGAGATTGTATTTGGGAGATTGTATTTGGGAGATTGTATTTGGGAGATTGTAATTGTATGATTGCGATTGTATGATTGTGATTGTATGATTGCGATTGTATGAATGCGATTGTATGATTGTGATTGTATGATTGTGATTGTATGATTGTGATTGTATGATTGTATTTGGGAGATTGTATTTGGGAGATTGTAATTGTATGATCGCGATTGTATGATTGTGATTGTATGATTGCGATTGTATGATTGTGATTGTATGATTGTGATGTATGATTGTAATTGTATGATTATGATTGTATGATTGTGATTGTATGATTGAGATTGTATGATTGAGATTGTATGAATGTGATTGTATGCTTGCGATTGTATGATTGTGATTGCATGATTTTGAATGTATGATTGTGATTGCATGATTGTGATTGTATGATTGTGATTGTATGATTGTGATTGTATGATTGTGATTGTATGATTGTATTTGGGAGATTGTATTTGGGAGATTGTAATTGTATGATTGCGATTGTATGATTGTGATTGTATGATTGCGATTGTATGATTGTGATTGTATGATTGTATTTGGGAGATTGTATTTGGGAGATTGTATTTGGGAGATTGTATTTGGGAGATTGTATTTGGGAGATTGTAATTGTATGATTGCGATTGTATGATTGTGATTGTATGATTGTGATTGTATGATTGTGATTGTATGATTGTGATTGTATGATTATGATTGTATGATTGTGTTTGCATGATTGTGATTGTATGATTGTGATTGCATGATTTTGAATGTATGATTGTGATTGCATGATTGTGATTGTATGATTGTGATTGTATGATTGTATTTGGGAGATTGTATTTGGGAGATTGTATTTGGGAGATTGTAATTGTATGATTGCGATTGTATGATTGTGATTGTATGATTGCGATTGTATGATTGCGATTGTATGATTGTGATGTATGATTGTAATTGTATGATTATGATTGTATGATTGTGATTGTATGATTGAGATTGTATGATTGAGATTGTATGAATGTGATTGTATGCTTGCGATTGTATGATTGTGATTGTATGATTGTGATTGTATGATTGTGATTGCATGATTTTGAATGTATGATTGTGATTGTATGAGTGTGATTGTATGATTGTATTTGGGAGATGGTATTTGGGAGATTGTAATTGTATGATTGCGATTGTATGATTGTGATTGTATGATTGTGATGTATGATTGTAATTGTATGATTATGATTGTATGATTGTGATTGTATGATTATGATTGTATGATTGTGATTGTATGATTGCGATTGTATGATTGTGATTGTATGATTGTGATTGTATTTTTGTGATTGCATGATTGTGATTGTATGATTGTGATTGTATGATTGTGATTGTATGATTGTGATTGTAGGAGTGTGATTGTCTGATTGTGGTTGTGCGATTGTGATTGTACGATTGTGAATGCACGATTGTGATTGTATGATTGTGATTATATGAATACGATTGTATGATTGTGATTGCATGATTGTGATTGTATGATTGTGATTGCATGATTTTGAATGTATGATTGTGATTGTATGATTGTGATTGTATGATTGTGATTGTATGATTGTGATTGTATGATTGTGATGTATGATTGTAATTGTATGATTCTGATTGTATGATTGTGATTGTATGATTGAGATTGTATGATTGAGATTGTATGAATGTGATTGTATGCTTGCGATTGTATGATTATGATTGCATGATTTTGAATGTATGATTGAGATTGCATGATTGTGATTGTATGATTGTGATTGTATGATTGTGATTGTATGATTGTGATTGTATGATTGTATTTGGGAGATTGTATTTGGGAGATTGTAATTGTATGATTGCGATTGTATGATTGTGATTGTATGATTGCGATTGTATGATTGTGATTGTATGATTGTGATGTATGATTGTAATTGTATGATTATGATTGTATGATTGTGATTGTATGATTGAGATTGTATGATTGAGATTGTATGAATGTGATTGTATGCTTGCGATTGTATGATTGTGATTGTATGATTGTGATTGTATGATTGTGATTGTATGATTGTGATTGTATGATTGTGATTTTATGATTGTGATTGTATGATTGTGATTGTATGATTGCGATTGTATGATTGTGATTGTATGATTGTGATTGTATGATTGTGATTGCATGATTGTGATTGCATGATTGTGATTGCATGATTTTGAATGTATGATTGTGATTGTAGGATTGTGATTGCATAATTGTGATTGCATGATTGTGATAGTATGATTGTGATTGTATGATTGTGATTGTATGATTGTGATTGTATGATTGTGATTGTATGATTGTGATTTTATGATTGTGATTGTATGATTGTGATTGTATGATTGCGATTGTATGATTGTGATTGTATGATTGTGATTGTATGATTGCGATTGTATGATTGTGATTGTATGATTGTGATTGTCTGATTGTGGTTGTGCGATTGTGTTTGTACGATTGTGATTGTACGATTGTGATTGTATGATTGTGATTGTATGATTATGATTGTATGATTGTGATTGCATGATTGTGATTGTATGATTGTGATTGCATGATTTTGAATGTATGATTGTGATTGCATGATTGTGATTGTATGATTGTGATTGTATGATTGTGATTGTATGATTGTGATAGTATGATTGTGATTGTATGATTGTGATTGTATGATTGTGATTGTATGATTATGATTGTATGATTGTGATTGTATGATTGTATTTGGGAGATTGTATTTGGGAGATTGTATTTGGGAGATTGTATTTGTATGATTGCGATTGTATGATTGTGATTGTATGATTGCGATTGTATGAATTCGATTGTATGATTGTGATTGTATGATTGTGATTGTATGATTGTGATTGCATGATTGTGATTGTATGATTGTGATTGTATGATTGTGATTGTATGATTGTGATTGTATGATTGTATTTGGGAGATTGTATTTGGGAGATTGTAATTGTATGATTGCGATTGTATGATTGTGATTGTATGATTGCGATTGTATGAATGCGATTGTATGATTGTGATTGTATGATTGTGATTGTATGATTGTGATTGTATGATTGTGATTGTATGATTGAGATTGTACGAATGTGATTGTATGCTTGCGATTGTATGATTGTGATTGTATGATTGTGATTGTATGATTGTGATTGTATGATTGCGATTGTATGATTGTGATTGTATGATTGTGATTGTATGATTGCGATTGTATGATTGTGATTGTATGATTGTGATTGTATGATTGTGATTGCATGATTGTGATTGTGTGATTTTGATTGTATGATTGTATTTGGGAGATTGTAATTGTATGATTGCGATTGTATGATTGTGATTGTATGATTGTGATGTATGATTGTAATTGTATGATTATGATTGTATGATTGTGATTGTATGATTGCGATTGTATGATTGTGATTGTATGATTATGATTGCATGATTGTGATTGTATGGTTGTGATTCCATGATTTTGAATGTATGATTGTGATTGTATGATTGTTATTGTATGATTGTGATTGTATGATTTTGATAGTATGATTGTGATTGTATGATTGTGATTGTATGATTGTGATTGTATGATTGTGATTGCATGATTGTGATTGTATGATTGTGATTGCATGATTTTGAATGTATGATTGTGATTGCATGATTATGATTGTATGATTGTGATTGTATGATTGTGATTGTATGATTGTGATAGTATGATTGTGATTGTATGATTGTGATTGTATGATTGTGATTGTATGATTATGATTGTATGATTGTGATTGTATGATTGTATTTGGGAGATTGTATTTGGGAGATTGTATTTGGGAGATTGTAATTGTATGATTGCGATTGTATGATTGTGATTGTATGATTGCGATTGTATGACTGTGATTGTATGATTGTGATTGTATGATTGTGATTGTATGATTGTGATTGTATGATTGTATCTGGGAGATTGTATTTGGGAGATTGTAATTGTATGATCGCGATTGTATGATTGTGATTGTATGATTGCGATTGTATGATTGTGATTGTATGATTGTGATGTATGATTGTAATTGTATGATTATGATTGTATGATTGTGATTGTATGATTGAGATTGTATGATTGAGATTGTATGAATGTGATTGTATGCTTGCGGTTGTATGATTGTGATTGCATGATTTTGAATGTATGATTGTGATTGCATGATTGTGATTGTATGATTGTGATTGTATGATTGTGATTGTATGATTGTGATTGTATGATTGTATTTGGGAGATTGTATTTGGGAGATTGTAATTGTATGATTGCGATTGTATGATTGTGATTGTATGATTGCGATTGTATGATTGTGATTGTATGATTGTGATTGTATGATTGTGATTGTATGATTGTGATTGTATGATTATGATTGTATGATTGTGTTTGCATGATTGTGATTGTATGATTGTGATTGCATGATTTTGAATGTATGATTGTGATTGCATGATTGTGATTGTATGATTGTGATTGTATGATTGTATTTGCGAGATTGTATTTGGGAGATTGTATTTGGGAGATTGTATTTGGGAGATTGTATTTGGGAGATTGTAATTGTATGATTGCGATTGTATGATTGTGATTGTATGATTGCGATTGTATGATTGCGATTGTATGATTGTGATGTATGATTGTAATTGTATGATTATGATTGTATGATTGTGATTGTATGATTGTGATGTATGATTGTAATTGTATGATTATGATTGTATGATTGTGATTGTATGATTGAGATTGTATGATTGCGATTGTATGATTGTGATTGTATGATTGTGATGTATGATTGTAATTGTATGATTATGATTGTATGATTGTGATTGTATGATTGCGATTGTATGATTGTGATTGTATGATTATGATTGCATGATTGTGATTGTATGGTTGTGATTCCATGATTTTGAATGTATGATTGTGATTGTATGATTGCGATTGTATGATTGTGATTGTATGATTGCGATTGTATGAATGCGATTGTATGATTGTGATTGTATGATTGTGATTGTATGATTGTGATTGTATGATTGTATTTGGGAGATTGTATTTGGGAGATTGTAATTGTATGATCGCGATTGTATGATTGTGATTGTATGATTGCGATTGTATGATTGTGATTGTATGATTGTGATGTATGATTGTAATTGTATGATTATGATTGTATGATTGTGATTGTATGATTGAGATTGTATGATTGAGATTGTATGAATGTGATTGTATGCTTGCGATTGTATGATTGTGATTGCATGATTTTGAATGTATGATTGTGATTGCATGATTGTGATTGTATGATTGTGATTGTATGATTGTGATTGTATGATTGTGATTGTATGATTGTATTTGGGAGATTGTATTTGGGAGATTGTATTTGGGAGATTGTAATTGTATGATTGCGATTGTATGATTGTGATTGTATGATTGCGATTGTATGATTGTGATTGTATGATTGTATTTGGGAGATTGTATTTGGGAGATTGTATTTGGGAGATTGTATTTGGGAGATTGTATTTGGGAGATTGTAATTGTATGATTGCGATTGTATGATTGTGATTGTATGATTGTGATTGTATGATTGTGATTGTATGATTGTGATTGTATGATTATGATTGTATGATTGTGTTTGCATGATTGTGATTGTATGATTGTGATTGTATGATTTTGAATGTATGATTGTGATTGCATGATTGTGATTGTATGATTGTGATTGTATGATTGTATTTGGGAGATTGTATTTGGGAGATTGTATTTGGGAGATTGTAATTGTATGATTGCGATTGTATGATTGTGATTGTATGATTGCGATTGTATGATTGCGATTGTATGATTGTGATGTATGATTGTAATTGTATGATTATGATTGTATGATTGTGATTGTATGATTGAGATTGTATGATTGAGATTGTATGAATGTGATTGTATGCTTGCGATTGTATGATTGTGATTGTATGATTGTGATTGTATGATTGTGATTGCATGATTTTGAATGTATGATTGTGATTGTATGAGTGTGATTGTATGATTGTATTTGGGAGATTGTATTTGGGAGATTGTAATTGTATGATTGCGATTGTATGATTGTGATTGTATGATTGTGATGTATGATTGTAATTGTATGATTATGATTGTATGATTGTGATTGTATGATTATGATTGTATGATTGTGATTGTATGATTGCGATTGTATGATTGTGATTGTATGATTGTGATTGTATTTTTGTGATTGCATGATTGTGATTGTATGATTGTGATTGTATGATTGTGATTGTATGATTGTGATTGTAGGAGTGTGATTGTCTGATTGTGGTTGTGCGATTGTGATTGTACGATTGTGAATGCACGATTGTGATTGTATGATTGTGATTATATGAATACGATTGTATGATTGTGATTGCATGATTGTGATTGTATGATTGTGATTGCATGATTTTGAATGTATGATTGTGATTGTATGATTGTGATTGTATGATTGTGATTGTATGATTGTGATTGTATGATTGTGATGTATGATTGTAATTGTATGATTATGATTGTATGATTGTGATTGTATGATTGAGATTATATGATTGAGATTGTATGAATGTGATTGTATGCTTGCGATTGTATGATTATGATTGCATGATTTTGAATGTATGATTGAGATTGCATGATTGTGATTGTATGATTGTGATTGTATGATTGTGATTGTATGATTGTGATTGTATGATTGTATTTGGGAGATTGTATTTGGGAGATTGTAATTGTATGATTGCGATTGTATGATTGTGATTGTATGATTGCGATTGTATGATTGTGATTGTATGATTGTGATGTATGATTGTAATTGTATGATTATGATTGTATGATTGTGATTGTATGATTGAGATTGTATGATTGAGATTGTATGAATGTGATTGTATGCTTGCGATTGTATGATTGTGATTGTATGATTGTGATTGTATGATTGTGATTGTATGATTGTGATTGTATGATTGTGATTTTATGATTGTGATTGTATGATTGTGATTGTATGATTGCGATTGTATGATTGTGATTGTATGATTGTGATTGTATGATTGTGATTGCATGATTGTGATTGCATGATTGTGATTGCATGATTTTGAATGTATGATTGTGATTGTAGGATTGTGATTGCATAATTGTGATTGCATGATTGTGATAGTATGATTGTGATTGTATGATTGTGATTGTATGATTGTGATTGTATGATTGTGATTGTATGATTGTGATTTTATGATTGTGATTGTATGATTGTGATTGTATGATTGCGATTGTATGATTGTGATTGTATGATTGTGATTGTATGATTGCGATTGTATGATTGTGATTGTATGATTGTGATTGTCTGATTGTGGTTGTGCGATTGTGTTTGTACGATTGTGATTGTACGATTGTGATTGTATGATTGTGATTGTATGATTATGATTGTATGATTGTGATTGCATGATTGTGATTGTATGATTGTGATTGCATGATTTTGAATGTATGATTGTGATTGCATGATTGTGATTGTATGATTGTGATTGTATGATTGTGATTGTATGATTGTGATAGTATGATTGTGATTGTATGATTGTGATTGTATGATTGTGATTGTATGATTATGATTGTATGATTGTGATTGTATGATTGTATTTGGGAGATTGTATTTGGGAGATTGTATTTGGGAGATTGTATTTGTATGATTGCGATTGTATGATTGTGATTGTATGATTGCGATTGTATGAATTCGATTGTATGATTGTGATTGTATGATTGTGATTGTATGATTGTGATTGCATGATTGTGATTGTATGATTGTGATTGTATGATTGTGATTGTATGATTGTGATTGTATGATTGTATTTGGGAGATTGTATTTGGGAGATTGTAATTGTATGATTGCGATTGTATGATTGTGATTGTATGATTGCGATTGTATGAATGCGATTGTATGATTGTGATTGTATGATTGTGATTGTATGATTGTGATTGTATGATTGTGATTGTATGATTGAGATTGTACGAATGTGATTGTATGCTTGCGATTGTATGATTGTGATTGTATGATTGTGATTGTATGATTGTGATTGTATGATTGCGATTGTATGATTGTGATTGTATGATTGTGATTGTATGATTGCGATTGTATGATTGTGATTGTATGATTGTGATTGTATGATTGTGATTGCATGATTGTGATTGTGTGATTTTGATTGTATGATTGTATTTGGGAGATTGTAATTGTATGATTGCGATTGTATGATTGTGATTGTATGATTGTGATGTATGATTGTAATTGTATGATTATGATTGTATGATTGTGATTGTATGATTGCGATTGTATGATTGTGATTGTATGATTATGATTGTATTTTTGTGATTGCATGATTGTGATTGTATGATTGTGATTGTATGATTGTGATTGTATGATTGTGATTGTATGATTGTGATTGTATGATTGTGATTGTCTGATTGTGGTTGTGCGATTGTGATTGCATGATTGTGATTGTATGGTTGTGATTGCATGATTTTGAATGTATGATTGTGATTGTATGATTGTGATTGCATGATTGTGATTGTATGGTTGTGATTCCATGATTTTGAATGTATGATTGTGATTGTATGATTGTGGTTGTATGATTGTGATTGTATGATTGTGATAGTATGATTGTGATAGTATGATTGTGATTGTATGATTGTGATTGTATGATTGTGATTGTATGATTGTGATTGCATGATTGTGATTGTATGATTGTGATTGCATGATTTTGAATGTATGATTGTGATTGCATGATTGTGATTGTATGATTGTGATTGTATGATTGTGATTGTATGATTGTGATAGTATGATTGTGATTGTATGATTGTGATTGTATGATTGTGATTGTATGATTATGATTGTATGATTGTGATTGTATGATTGTATTTGGGAGATTGTATTTGGGAGATTGTATTTGGGAGATTGTATTTGTATGATTGCGATTGTATGATTGTGATTGTATGATTGCGATTGTATGAATTCGATTGTATGATTGTGATTGTATGATTGTGATTGTATGATTGTGATTGCATGATTGTGATTGTATGATTGTGATTGTATGATTGTGATTGTATGATTGTGATTGTATGATTGTATTTGGGAGATTGTATTTGGGAGATTGTAATTGTATGATTGGGATTGTATGATTGTGATTGTATGATTGTGACTGTATGAATGCGATTGTATGATTGTGATTGTATGATTGTGATTGTATGATTGTGATTGTATGATTGTGATTGTATGATTGTGATTGTATGATTGTATTTGGGAGATTGTATTTGGGAGATTGTAATTGTATGATTGCGATTGTATGATTGTGATTGTATGATTGCGATTGTATGATTGTGATTGTATGATTGTGATGTATGATTGTAATTGTATGATTATGATTGTATGATTGTGATTGTATGATTGAGATTGTATGAATGTGATTGTATGCTTGCGATTGTATGATTGTGATTGTATGATTGTGATTGTATGATTGTGATTGTATGATTGAGATTGTATGATTGAGATTGTATGAATGTGATTGTATGATTGTGATTGTATGATTGTGATTTTATGAATGTGATTGTATGATTGTGATTGTATGATTGCGATTGTATGATTGTGATTGTATGATTGTGATTGTATGATTGTGATTGCATGATTGTGATTGCATGATTGTGATTGCATGATTTTGAATGTATGATTGTGATTGTAGGATTGTGATTGCATAATTGTGATTGCATGATTGTGATAGTATGATTGTGATTGTATGATTGTGATTGTATGATTGTGATTGTATGATTATGATTGTATGATTGTGATTGTATGATTGCGATTGTATGATTGTGATTGTATGATTATGATTGTATTTTTGTGATTGCATGATTGTGATTGTATGATTGTGATTGTATGATTGTGATTGTATGATTGTGATTGTATGATTGTGATTGTATGATTGTGATTGTATGATTGCGATTGTATGATTGTGATTGTATGATTGTGATTGTCTGATTGTGGTTGTGCGATTGTGATTGTACGATTGTGATTGTACGATTGTGATTGTATGATTGTGGTTGTATGATTATGATTGTATGATTGTGATTGCATGATTGTGATTGTATGATTGTGATTGCATGATTTTGAATGTATGATTGTGATTGCATGATTGTGATTGTATGATTGTGATTGTATGATTGTGATTGTATGATTGTGATTGTATGATTGCGATAGTACGATTGTGATTGTATGATTGTGATTGTATGATTGTGATTGTATGATTATGATTGTATGATTGTGATTGTATGATTGTATTTGGAAGATTGTATTTGGGAGATTGTATTTGGGAGATTGTATTCGGGAGATTGTATTTGTATGATTGCGATTGTATGATTGTGATTGTATGATTGCGATTGTATGAATTCGATTGTATGATTGTGATTGTATGATTGTGATTGTATGATTGTGATTGCATGATTGTGATTGTATGATTGTGGTTGTATGATTGTGATTGTATGATTGTGATTGTATGATTGTATTTGGGAGATTGTATTTGGGAGATTGTAATTGTATGATTGCGATTGTATGATTGTGATTGTATGATTGCGATTGTATGAATGCGATTGTATGATTGTCATTGTATGATTGTGATTGTATGATTGTGATTGTATGATTGTGATTGTATGATTGTGATTGTATGATTGTATTTGGGAGATTGTATTTGGGAGATTGTAATTGTATGATTGCGATTGTATGATTGTGATTGTATGATTGCGATTGTATGATTGTGATTGTATGATTGTGATGTATGATTGTAATTGTATGATTATGATTGTATGATTGTGATTGTATGATTGAGATTGTATGAATGTGATTGTATGCTTGCGATTGTATGATTGTGATTGTATGATTGTGATTGTATGATTGTGATTGTATGATTGTGATTGTATGATTGCGATTGTATGATTGTGATTGTATGATTGTGATTGTATGATTGCGATTGTATGATTGTGATTGTATGATTGTGATTGTATGATTGTGTTTGCATGATTGTGATTGTATGATTTTGATTGTATGATTGTATTTGGGAGATTGTATTTGGGAGATTGTAATTGTATGATTGCGATTGTATGATTGTGATTGTATGATTGTGATGTATGATTGTAATTGTATGATTATGATTGTATGATTGTGATTGTATGATTATGATTGTATGATTGTGATTGTATGATTGCGATTGTATGATTGCGATTGTATGATTATGATTGTATTTTTGTGATTGCATGATGGCGATTGTATGATTGTGATTGTATGATTGTGATTGTATGATTGTGATTGTATGATTGTGATTGTATGATTGTGATTGTATGATTGTGATTGTATGATTGTGATTGTATGATTGTGATTGTATGATTGTGATTGTATGATTGTGATTGTATGATTGTGATTGTATGATTGTGATTGTCTGATTGTGGTTGTGCGATTGTGATTGTACGATTGTGATTGTACGATTGTGATTGTATGATTGTGATTGTATGATTATGATTGTATGATTGTGATTGCATGATTGTGATTGTATGATTGTGATTGCATGATTTTGAATGTATGATTGCGATTGCATGATTGTGATTGTATGATTGTGATTGTATGATTGTGATTGTATGATTGTGATAGTATGATTGTGATTGTATGATTGTGATTGTATGATTGTGATTGTATGATTATGATTGTATGATTGTGATTGTATGATTGTATTTGGGAGATTGTATTTGGGAGATTGTATTTGTATGATTGCGATTGTATGATTGTGATTGTATGATTGCGATTGTTTGAATTCGATTGTATGATTGTGATTGTATGATTGTGATTGCATGATTGTGATTGCATGATTGTGATTGTATGGTTGTGATTGCATGATTTTGAATGTATGATTGTGATTGTAGGATTGTGATTGCATGATTGTGATTGTATGGTTGTGATTCCATGATTTTGAATGTATGATTGTGATTGTATGATTGTGATTGTATGATTGTGATTGTATGATTTTGATAGTATGATTGTGATTGTATGATTGTGATTGTATGATTGTGATTGTATGATTGTGATTGCATGATTGTGATTGTATGATTGTGATTGCATGATTTTGAATGTATGATTGTGATTGCATGATTGTGATTGTATGATTGTGATTGTATGATTGTGATTGTATGATTGTGATAGTATGATTGTGATTGTATGATTGTGATTGTATGATTGTGATTGTATGATTATGATTGTATGATTGTGATTGTATGATTGTATTTGGGAGATTGTATTTGGGAGATTGTATTTGGGAGATTGTATTTGTATGATTGCGATTGTATGATTGTGATTGTATGATTGCGATTGTATGAATTCGATTGTATGATTGTGATTGTATGATTGTGATTGTATGATTGTGATTGCATGATTGTGATTGTATGATTGTGATTGTATGATTGTGATTGCATGATTGTGATTGTATGATTGTGGTTGTATGATTGTGATTGTATGATTGTGATTGTATGATTGTATTTGGGAGATTGTATTTGGGAGATTGTAATTGTATGATTGCGATTGTATGATTGTGATTGTATGATTGCGATTGTATGAATGCGATTGTATGATTGTGATTGTATGATTGTGATTGTATGATTGTGATTGTATGATTGTGATTGTATGATTGTGATTGTATGATTGTATTTGGGAGATTGTATTTGGGAGATTGTAATTGTATGATTGCGATTGTATGATTGTGATTGTATGATTGTGATGTATGATTGTAATTGTATGATTATGATTGTATGATTGTGATTGTATGATTGAGATTGTATGAATGTGATTGTATGCTTGCGATTGTATGATTGTGATTGTATGATTGTGATTGTATGATTGCGATTGTATGATTGTGATTGTATGATTGTGATGTATGATTGTAATTGTATGATTATGATTGTATGATTGTGATTGTATGATTGAGATTGTATGAATGTGATTGTATGCTTGCGATTGTATGATTGTGATTGTATGATTGTGATTGTATGATTGTGATTGTATGATTGCGATTGTATGATTGTGATTGTCTGATTGTGGTTGTGCGATTGTGATTGTACGATTGTGATTGTACGATTGTGATTGTATGATTGTGATTGTATGATTATGATTGTATGATTGTGATTGCATGATTGTGATTGTATGATTGTGATTGCATGATTTTGAATGTATGATTGTGATTGCATGATTGTGATTGTATGATTGTGATTGTATGATTGTGATTGTATGATTGTGATAGTATGATTGTGATTGTATGATTGTGATTGTATGATTGTGATTGTATGATTATGATTGTATGATTGTGATTGTATGATTGTATTTGGGAGATTGTATTTGGGAGATTGTACTTGTATGATTGCGATTGTATGATTGTGATTGTATGATTGCGATTGTTTGAATTCGATTGTATGATTGTGATTGTATGATTGTGATTGCATGATTGTGATTGCATGATTGTGATTGTATGGTTGTGATTGCATGATTTTGAATGTATGATTGTGATTGTAGGATTGTGATTGCATGATTGTGATCGTATGGTTGTGATTCCATGATTTTGAATGTATGATTGTGATTGTATGATTTTGATAGTATGATTGTGATTGTATGATTGTGATTGTATGATTGTGATTGTATGATTGTGATTGCATGATTGTGATTGTATGATTGTGATTGCATGATTTTGAATGTATGATTGTGATTGCATGATTGTGATTGTATGATTGTGATTGTATGATTGTGATTGTATGATTGTGATAGTATGATTGTGATTGTATGATTGTGATTGTATGATTGTGATTGTATGATTATGATTGTATGATTGTGATTGTATGATTGTATTTGGGAGATTGTATTTGGGAGATTGTATTTGGGAGATTGTATTTGTATGATTGCGATTGTATGATTGTGATTGTATGATTGCGATTGTATGAATTCGATTGTATGATTGTGATTGTATGATTGTGATTGTATGATTGTGATTGCATGATTGTGATTGTATGATTGTGATTGTATGATTGTGATTGTATGATTGTGATTGTATGATTGTATTTGGGAGATTGTATTTGGGAGATTGTAATTGTATGATTGCGATTGTATGATTGTGATTGTATGATTGCGATTGTATGAATGCGATTGTATGATTGTGATTGTATGATTGTGATTGTATGATTGCGATTGTATGATTGTGATTGTATGATTGCGATTGTATGAATTCGATTGTATGATTGTGATTGTATGATTGTGATTGTATGATTGTGATTGCATGATTGTGATTGTATGATTGTGGTTGTATGATTGTATTTGGGAGATTGTATTTGGGAGATTGTAATTGTATGATTGCGATTGTATGATTGTGATTGTATGATTGCGATTGTATGAATGCGATTGTATGATTGTGATTGTATGATTGTGATTGTATGATTGTGATTGTATGATTGTGATTGTATGATTGTGATTGTATGATTGTGATTGTATGATTGTATTTGGGAGATTGTATTTGGGAGATTGTAATTGTATGATTGCGATTGTATGATTGTGATTGTATGATTGTGATGTATGATTGTAATTGTATGATTATGATTGTATGATTGTGATTGTATGATTGAGATTGTATGAATGTGATTGTATGCTTGCGATTGTATGATTGTGATTGTATGATTGTGATTGTATGATTGCGATTGTATGATTGTGATTGTATGATTGTGATGTATGATTGTAATTGTATGATTATGATTGTATGATTGTGATTGTATGATTGAGATTGTATGAATGTGATTGTATGCTTGCGATTGTATGATTGTGATTGTATGATTGTGATTGTATGATTGTGATTGTATGATTGCGATTGTATGATTGTGATTGTATGATTGTGATTGTATGATTGCGATTGTATGATTGTGATTGTATGATTGTGATTGTATGATTGTGTTTGCATGATTGTGATTGTATGATTTTGATTGTATGATTGTATTTGGGAGATTGTATTTGGGAGATTGTAATTGTATGATTGCGATTGTATGATTGTGATTGTATGATTGTGATGTATGATTGTAATTGTATGATTATGATTGTATGATTGTGATTGTATGATTATGATTGTATGATTGTGATTGTATGATTGCGATTGTATGATTGCGATTGTATGATTATGATTGTATTTTTGTGATTGCATGATGGCGATTGTATGATTGTGATTGTATGATTGTGATTGTATGATTGTGATTGTATGATTGTGATTGTATGATTGTGATTGTATGATTGTGATTGTATGATTGTGATTGTATGATTGTGATTGTCTGATTGTGGTTGTGCGATTGTGATTGTACGATTGTGATTGTACGATTGTGATCGTATGATTGTGATTGTATGATTATGATTGTATGATTGTGATTGCATGATTGTGATTGTATGATTGTGATTGCATGATTTTGAATGTATGATTGTGATTGCATGATTGTGATTGTATGATTGTGATTGTATGATTGTGATTGTATGATTGTGATAGTATGATTGTGATTGTATGATTGTGATTGTATGATTGTGATTGTATGATTATGATTGTATGATTGTGATTGTATGATTGTATTTGGGAGATTGTATTTGGGAGATTGTATTTGTATGATTGCGATTGTATGATTGTGATTGTATGATTGCGATTGTTTGAATTCGATTGTATGATTGTGATTTTATGATTGTGATTGCATGATTGTGATTGCATGATTGTGATTGTATGGTTGTGATTGCATGATTTTGAATGTATGATTGTGATTGTAGGATTGTGATTGCATGATTGTGATTGTATGGTTGTGATTCCATGATTTTGAATGTATGATTGTGATTGTATGATTGTGATTGTATGATTGTGATTGTATGATTTTGATAGTATGATTGTGATTGTATGATTGTGATTGTATGATTGTGATTGTATGATTGTGATTGCATGATTGTGATTGTATGATTGTGATTGCATGATTTTGAATGTATGATTGTGATTGCATGATTGTGATTGTATGATTGTGATTGTATGATTGTGATTGTATGATTGTGATAGTATGATTGTGATTGTATGATTGTGATGGTATGATTGTGATTGTATGATTATGATTGTATGATTGTGATTGTATGATTGTATTTGGGAGATTGTATTTGGGAGATTGTATTTGGGAGATTGTATTTGTATGATTGCGATTGTATGATTGTGATTGTATGATTGCGATTGTATGAATTCGATTGTATGATTGTGATTGTATGATTGTGATTGTATGATTGTGATTGCATGATTGTGATTGTATGATTGTGATTGTATGATTGTGATTGTATGATTGTGATTGTATGATTGTATTTGGGAGATTGTAATTGTATGATTGCGATTGTATGATTGCGATTGTATGATTGTGATTGTATGATTGCGATTGTATGAATGCGATTGTATGATTGTGATTGTATGATTGTGATTGTATGATTGTGATTGTATGATTGTGATTGTATGATTGTGATTGTATGATTGTATTTGGGAGATTGTATTTGGGAGATTGTAATTGTATGATTGCGATTGTATGATTGTGATTGTATGATTGCGATTGTATGATTGTGATTGTATGATTGTGATGTATGATTGTAATTGTATGATTATGATTGTATGATTGTGATTGTATGATTGAGATTGTATGAATGTGATTGTATGCTTGCGATTGTATGGTTGTGATTGTATGATTGTGATTGTATGATTGTGATTGTATGATTGAGATTGTATGATTGAGATTGTATGAATGTGATTGTATGCTTGCGATTGTATGATTGTGATTGTATGATTGTGATTGTATCATTGTGATTTTATGATTGTGATTGTATGATTGTGATTGTATGATTGCGATTGTATGATTGTGATTGTATGATTGTGATTGTATGATTGTGATTGCATGATTGTGATTGCATGATTGTGATTGCATGATTTTGAATGTATGATTGTGATTGTAGGATTGTGATTGCATAATTATGATTGCATGATTGTGATAGTATGATTGTGATTGTATGATTGTGATTGTATGATTGTGATTGTATGATTATGATTGTATGATTGTGATTGTATGATTGCGATTGTATGATTGTGATTGTATGATTATGATTGTATTTTTGTGATTGCATGATTGTGATTGTATGATTGTGATTGTATGATTGTGATTGTATGATTGTGATTGTATGATTGCGATTGTATGATTGTGATTGTATGATTGTGATTGTCTGATTGTGGTTGTGCGATTGTGATTGTACGATTGTGATTGTACGATTGTGATTGTATGATTGTGGTTGTATGATTATGATTGTATGATTGTGATTGCATGATTGTGATTGTATGATTGTGATTGCATGATTTTGAATGTATGATTGTGATTGCATGATTGTGATTGTATGATTATGATTGTATGATTGTGATTGTATGATTGTATTTGGGAGATTGTATTTGGGAGATTGTATTTGGGAGATTGTATTTGGGCGATTGTATTTGTATGATTGCGATTGTATGATTGTGATTGTATGAATTCGATTGTATGATTGTGATTGTATGATTGTGATTGTATGATTGTGATTGCATGATTGTGATTGTATGATTGTGATTGTATGATTGTGATTGTATGATTGTGATTGTATGATTGTATTTGGGAGATTGTAATTGTATGATTGCGATTGTATGATTGTGATTGTATGATTGCGATTGTATGAATGCGATTGTATGATTGTGATTGTATGATTGTGATTGTATGATTGTGATTGTATGATTGTGATTGTATGATTGTGATTGTCTGATTGTGGTTGTGCGATTGTGATTGTACGATTGTGATTGTACGATTGTGATTGTATGATTGTGATTGTATGATTATGATTGTATGATTGTGATTGCATGATTGTGATTGTATGATTGTGATTGCATGATTTTGAATGTATGATTGTGATTGCATGATTGTGATTGTATGATTGTGATTGTATGATTGTGATTGTATGATTGTGATAGTATGATTGTGATTGTATGATTGTGATTGTATGATTGTGATTGTATGATTATGATTGTATGATTGTGATTGTATGATTGTATTTGGGAGATTGTATTTGGGAGATTGTATTTGTATGATTGCGATTGTATGATTGTGATTGTATGATTGTGGTTGTATGATTATGATTGTATGATTGTGATTGCATGATTGTGATTGTATGATTGTGATTGCATGATTTTGAATGTATGATTGTGATTGCATGATTGTGATTGTATGATTGTGATTGTATGATTGTGATTGTATGATTGTGATTGTATGATTGCGATAGTACGATTGTGATTGTATGATTGTGATTGTATGATTGTGATTGTATGATTATGATTGTATGATTGTGATTGTATGATTGTATTTGGAAGATTGTATTTGGGAGATTGTATTTGGGAGATTGTATTCGGGAGATTGTATTTGTATGATTGCGATTGTATGATTGTGATTGTATGATTGCGATTGTATGAATTCGATTGTATGATTGTGATTGTATGATTGTGATTGTATGATTGTGATTGCATGATTGTGATTGTATGATTGTGGTTGTATGATTGTGATTGTATGATTGTGATTGTATGATTGTATTTGGGAGATTGTATTTGGGAGATTGTAATTGTATGATTGCGATTGTATGATTGTGATTGTATGATTGCGATTGTATGAATGCGATTGTATGATTGTCATTGTATGATTGTGATTGTATGATTGTGATTGTATGATTGTGATTGTATGATTGTGATTGTATGATTGTATTTGGGAGATTGTATTTGGGAGATTGTAATTGTATGATTGCGATTGTATGATTGTGATTGTATGATTGCGATTGTATGATTGTGATTGTATGATTGTGATGTATGATTGTAATTGTATGATTATGATTGTATGATTGTGATTGTATGATTGAGATTGTATGAATGTGATTGTATGCTTGCGATTGTATGATTGTGATTGTATGATTGTGATTGTATGATTGTGATTGTATGATTGTGATTGTATGATTGCGATTGTATGATTGTGATTGTATGATTGTGATTGTATGATTGCGATTGTATGATTGTGATTGTATGATTGTGATTGTATGATTGTGTTTGCATGATTGTGATTGTATGATTTTGATTGTATGATTGTATTTGGGAGATTGTATTTGGGAGATTGTAATTGTATGATTGCGATTGTATGATTGTGATTGTATGATTGTGATGTATGATTGTAATTGTATGATTATGATTGTATGATTGTGATTGTATGATTATGATTGTATGATTGTGATTGTATGATTGCGATTGTATGATTGCGATTGTATGATTATGATTGTATTTTTGTGATTGCATGATGGCGATTGTATGATTGTGATTGTATGATTGTGATTGTATGATTGTGATTGTATGATTGTGATTGTATGATTGTGATTGTATGATTGTGATTGTATGATTGTGATTGTATGATTGTGATTGTATGATTGTGATTGTATGATTGTGATTGTATGATTGTGATTGTATGATTGTGATTGTCTGATTGTGGTTGTGCGATTGTGATTGTACGATTGTGATTGTACGATTGTGATTGTATGATTGTGATTGTATGATTATGATTGTATGATTGTGATTGCATGATTGTGATTGTATGATTGTGATTGCATGATTTTGAATGTATGATTGCGATTGCATGATTGTGATTGTATGATTGTGATTGTATGATTGTGATTGTATGATTGTGATAGTATGATTGTGATTGTATGATTGTGATTGTATGATTGTGATTGTATGATTATGATTGTATGATTGTGATTGTATGATTGTATTTGGGAGATTGTATTTGGGAGATTGTATTTGTATGATTGCGATTGTATGATTGTGATTGTATGATTGCGATTGTTTGAATTCGATTGTATGATTGTGATTGTATGATTGTGATTGCATGATTGTGATTGCATGATTGTGATTGTATGGTTGTGATTGCATGATTTTGAATGTATGATTGTGATTGTAGGATTGTGATTGCATGATTGTGATTGTATGGTTGTGATTCCATGATTTTGAATGTATGATTGTGATTGTATGATTGTGATTGTATGATTGTGATTGTATGATTTTGATAGTATGATTGTGATTGTATGATTGTGATTGTATGATTGTGATTGTATGATTGTGATTGCATGATTGTGATTGTATGATTGTGATTGCATGATTTTGAATGTATGATTGTGATTGCATGATTGTGATTGTATGATTGTGATTGTATGATTGTGATTGTATGATTGTGATAGTATGATTGTGATTGTATGATTGTGATTGTATGATTGTGATTGTATGATTATGATTGTATGATTGTGATTGTATGATTGTATTTGGGAGATTGTATTTGGGAGATTGTATTTGGGAGATTGTATTTGTATGATTGCGATTGTATGATTGTGATTGTATGATTGCGATTGTATGAATTCGATTGTATGATTGTGATTGTATGATTGTGATTGTATGATTGTGATTGCATGATTGTGATTGTATGATTGTGATTGTATGATTGTGATTGCATGATTGTGATTGTATGATTGTGGTTGTATGATTGTGATTGTATGATTGTGATTGTATGATTGTATTTGGGAGATTGTATTTGGGAGATTGTAATTGTATGATTGCGATTGTATGATTGTGATTGTATGATTGCGATTGTATGAATGCGATTGTATGATTGTGATTGTATGATTGTGATTGTATGATTGTGATTGTATGATTGTGATTGTATGATTGTGATTGTATGATTGTATTTGGGAGATTGTATTTGGGAGATTGTAATTGTATGATTGCGATTGTATGATTGTGATTGTATGATTGTGATGTATGATTGTAATTGTATGATTATGATTGTATGATTGTGATTGTATGATTGAGATTGTATGAATGTGATTGTATGCTTGCGATTGTATGATTGTGATTGTATGATTGTGATTGTATGATTGCGATTGTATGATTGTGATTGTATGATTGTGATGTATGATTGTAATTGTATGATTATGATTGTATGATTGTGATTGTATGATTGAGATTGTATGAATGTGATTGTATGCTTGCGATTGTATGATTGTGATTGTATGATTGTGATTGTATGATTGTGATTGTATGATTGCGATTGTATGATTGTGATTGTCTGATTGTGGTTGTGCGATTGTGATTGTACGATTGTGATTGTACGATTGTGATTGTATGATTGTGATTGTATGATTATGATTGTATGATTGTGATTGCATGATTGTGATTGTATGATTGTGATTGCATGATTTTGAATGTATGATTGTGATTGCATGATTGTGATTGTATGATTGTGATTGTATGATTGTGATTGTATGATTGTGATAGTATGATTGTGATTGTATGATTGTGATTGTATGATTGTGATTGTATGATTATGATTGTATGATTGTGATTGTATGATTGTATTTGGGAGATTGTATTTGGGAGATTGTACTTGTATGATTGCGATTGTATGATTGTGATTGTATGATTGCGATTGTTTGAATTCGATTGTATGATTGTGATTGTATGATTGTGATTGCATGATTGTGATTGCATGATTGTGATTGTATGGTTGTGATTGCATGATTTTGAATGTATGATTGTGATTGTAGGATTGTGATTGCATGATTGTGATCGTATGGTTGTGATTCCATGATTTTGAATGTATGATTGTGATTGTATGATTTTGATAGTATGATTGTGATTGTATGATTGTGATTGTATGATTGTGATTGTATGATTGTGATTGCATGATTGTGATTGTATGATTGTGATTGCATGATTTTGAATGTATGATTGTGATTGCATGATTGTGATTGTATGATTGTGATTGTATGATTGTGATTGTATGATTGTGATAGTATGATTGTGATTGTATGATTGTGATTGTATGATTGTGATTGTATGATTATGATTGTATGATTGTGATTGTATGATTGTATTTGGGAGATTGTATTTGGGAGATTGTATTTGGGAGATTGTATTTGTATGATTGCGATTGTATGATTGTGATTGTATGATTGCGATTGTATGAATTCGATTGTATGATTGTGATTGTATGATTGTGATTGTATGATTGTGATTGCATGATTGTGATTGTATGATTGTGATTGTATGATTGTGATTGTATGATTGTGATTGTATGATTGTATTTGGGAGATTGTATTTGGGAGATTGTAATTGTATGATTGCGATTGTATGATTGTGATTGTATGATTGCGATTGTATGAATGCGATTGTATGATTGTGATTGTATGATTGTGATTGTATGATTGCGATTGTATGATTGTGATTGTATGATTGCGATTGTATGAATTCGATTGTATGATTGTGATTGTATGATTGTGATTGTATGATTGTGATTGCATGATTGTGATTGTATGATTGTGGTTGTATGATTGTATTTGGGAGATTGTATTTGGGAGATTGTAATTGTATGATTGCGATTGTATGATTGTGATTGTATGATTGCGATTGTATGAATGCGATTGTATGATTGTGATTGTATGATTGTGATTGTATGATTGTGATTGTATGATTGTGATTGTATGATTGTGATTGTATGATTGTGATTGTATGATTGTATTTGGGAGATTGTATTTGGGAGATTGTAATTGTATGATTGCGATTGTATGATTGTGATTGTATGATTGTGATGTATGATTGTAATTGTATGATTATGATTGTATGATTGTGATTGTATGATTGAGATTGTATGAATGTGATTGTATGCTTGCGATTGTATGATTGTGATTGTATGATTGTGATTGTATGATTGCGATTGTATGATTGTGATTGTATGATTGTGATGTATGATTGTAATTGTATGATTATGATTGTATGATTGTGATTGTATGATTGAGATTGTATGAATGTGATTGTATGCTTGCGATTGTATGATTGTGATTGTATGATTGTGATTGTATGATTGTGATTGTATGATTGCGATTGTATGATTGTGATTGTATGATTGTGATTGTATGATTGCGATTGTATGATTGTGATTGTATGATTGTGATTGTATGATTGTGTTTGCATGATTGTGATTGTATGATTTTGATTGTATGATTGTATTTGGGAGATTGTATTTGGGAGATTGTAATTGTATGATTGCGATTGTATGATTGTGATTGTATGATTGTGATGTATGATTGTAATTGTATGATTATGATTGTATGATTGTGATTGTATGATTATGATTGTATGATTGTGATTGTATGATTGCGATTGTATGATTGCGATTGTATGATTATGATTGTATTTTTGTGATTGCATGATGGCGATTGTATGATTGTGATTGTATGATTGTGATTGTATGATTGTGATTGTATGATTGTGATTGTATGATTGTGATTGTATGATTGTGATTGTATGATTGTGATTGTATGATTGTGATTGTATGATTGTGATTGTCTGATTGTGGTTGTGCGATTGTGATTGTACGATTGTGATTGTACGATTGTGATCGTATGATTGTGATTGTATGATTATGATTGTATGATTGTGATTGCATGATTGTGATTGTATGATTGTGATTGCATGATTTTGAATGTATGACTGTGATTGCATGATTGTGATTGTATGATTGTGATTGTATGATTGTGATTGTATGATTGTGATAGTATGATTGTGATTGTATGATTGTGATTGTATGATTGTGATTGTATGATTATGATTGTATGATTGTGATTGTATGATTGTATTTGGGAGATTGTATTTGGGAGATTGTATTTGTATGATTGCGATTGTATGATTGTGATTGTATGATTGCGATTGTTTGAATTCGATTGTATGATTGTGATTTTATGATTGTGATTGCATGATTGTGATTGCATGATTGTGATTGTATGGTTGTGATTGCATGATTTTGAATGTATGATTGTGATTGTAGGATTGTGATTGCATGATTGTGATTGTATGGTTGTGATTCCATGATTTTGAATGTATGATTGTGATTGTATGATTGTGATTGTATGATTGTGATTGTATGATTTTGATAGTATGATTGTGATTGTATGATTGTGATTGTATGATTGTGATTGTATGATTGTGATTGCATGATTGTGATTGTATGATTGTGATTGCATGATTTTGAATGTATGATTGTGATTGCATGATTGTGATTGTATGATTGTGATTGTATGATTGTGATTGTATGATTGTGATAGTATGATTGTGATTGTATGATTGTGATGGTATGATTGTGATTGTATGATTATGATTGTATGATTGTGATTGTATGATTGTATTTGGGAGATTGTATTTGGGAGATTGTATTTGGGAGATTGTATTTGTATGATTGCGATTGTATGATTGTGATTGTATGATTGCGATTGTATGAATTCGATTGTATGATTGTGATTGTATGATTGTGATTGTATGATTGTGATTGCATGATTGTGATTGTATGATTGTGATTGTATGATTGTGATTGTATGATTGTGATTGTATGATTGTATTTGGGAGATTGTAATTGTATGATTGCGATTGTATGATTGCGATTGTATGATTGTGATTGTATGATTGCGATTGTATGAATGCGATTGTATGATTGTGATTGTATGATTGTGATTGTATGATTGTGATTGTATGATTGTGATTGTATGATTGTGATTGTATGATTGTATTTGGGAGATTGTATTTGGGAGATTGTAATTGTATGATTGCGATTGTATGATTGTGATTGTATGATTGCGATTGTATGATTGTGATTGTATGATTGTGATGTATGATTGTAATTGTATGATTATGATTGTATGATTGTGATTGTATGATTGAGATTGTATGAATGTGATTGTATGCTTGCGATTGTATGGTTGTGATTGTATGATTGTGATTGTATGATTGTGATTGTATGATTGAGATTGTATGATTGAGATTGTATGAATGTGATTGTATGCTTGCGATTGTATGATTGTGATTGTATGATTGTGATTGTATCATTGTGATTTTATGATTGTGATTGTATGATTGTGATTGTATGATTGCGATTGTATGATTGTGATTGTATGATTGTGATTGTATGATTGTGATTGCATGATTGTGATTGCATGATTGTGATTGCATGATTTTGAATGTATGATTGTGATTGTAGGATTGTGATTGCATAATTATGATTGCATGATTGTGATAGTATGATTGTGATTGTATGATTGTGATTGTATGATTGTGATTGTATGATTATGATTGTATGATTGTGATTGTATGATTGCGATTGTATGATTGTGATTGTATGATTATGATTGTATTTTTGTGATTGCATGATTGTGATTGTATGATTGTGATTGTATGATTGTGATTGTATGATTGTGATTGTATGATTGCGATTGTATGATTGTGATTGTATGATTGTGATTGTCTGATTGCGGTTGTGCGATTGTGATTGTACGATTGTGATTGTACGATTGTGATTGTATGATTGTGGTTGTATGATTATGATTGTATGATTGTGATTGCATGATTGTGATTGTATGATTGTGATTGCATGATTTTGAATGTATGATTGTGATTGCATGATTGTGATTGTATGATTATGATTGTATGATTGTGATTGTATGATTGTATTTGGGAGATTGTATTTGGGAGATTGTATTTGGGAGATTGTATTTGGGCGATTGTATTTGTATGATTGCGATTGTATGATTGTGATTGTATGAATTCGATTGTATGATTGTGATTGTATGATTGTGATTGTATGATTGTGATTGCATGATTGTGATTGTATGATTGTGATTGTATGATTGTGATTGTATGATTGTGATTGTATGATTGTATTTGGGAGATTGTAATTGTATGATTGCGATTGTATGATTGTGATTGTATGATTGCGATTGTATGAATGCGATTGTATGATTGTGATTGTATGATTGTGATTGTATGATTGTGATTGTATGATTGTGATTGTATGATTGTGATTGTCTGATTGTGGTTGTGCGATTGTGATTGTACGATTGTGATTGTACGATTGTGATTGTATGATTGTGATTGTATGATTATGATTGTATGATTGTGATTGCATGATTGTGATTGTATGATTGTGATTGCATGATTTTGAATGTATGATTGTGATTGCATGATTGTGATTGTATGATTGTGATTGTATGATTGTGATTGTATGATTGTGATAGTATGATTGTGATTGTATGATTGTGATTGTATGATTGTGATTGTATGATTATGATTGTATGATTGTGATTGTATGATTGTATTTGGGAGATTGTATTTGGGAGATTGTATTTGTATGATTGCGATTGTATGATTGTGATTGTATGATTGCGATTGTATGAATTCGATTGAATGATTGTGATTGTATGATTGTGATTGCATGATTGTGATTGCATGATTGTAATTGTATGGTTGTGATTGCATGATTTTGAATGTATGATTGTGATTGTATGATTGTGATTGCATGATTGTGATTGTATGGTTGTGATTGCATGATTTTGAATGTACGATTGTGATTGTATGATTGTGATTGTATGATTGTGATTGTATGATTGTGATAGTATGATTGTGATTGTATGATTGTGATTGTATGATTGTGATTGTATGATTGTGATTGCATGATTGTGATTGTATGATTGTGATTGCATGATTTTGAATGTATGATTGTGATTGCATGATTGTGATTGTATGATTGTGATTGTATGATTGTGATTGTATGATTGTGATAGTATGATTGTGATTGTATGATTGTGATTGTATGATTGTGATTGTATGATTATGATTGTATGATTGTGATTGTATGATTGTATTTGGGAGATTGTATTTGGGAGATTGTATTTGGGAGATTGTATTTGTATGATTGCGATTGTATGATTGTGATTGTATGATTGCGATTGTATGAATTCGATTGTATGATTGTGATTGTATGATTGTGATTGTATGATTGTGATTGCATGATTGTGATTGTATGATTGTGATTGTATGATTGTGATTGTATGATTGTGATTGTATGATTGTATTTGGGAGATTGTATTTGGGAGATTGTAATTGTATGATTGCGATTGTATGATTGTGATTGTATGATTGCGATTGTATGAATGCGATTGTATGATTGTGATTGTATGATTGTGATTGTATGATTGTGATTGTATGATTGTGATTGTATGATTGTGATTGTCTGATTGTGGTTGTGCGATTGTGATTGTACGATTGTGATTGTACGATTGTGATTGTATGATTGTGATTGTATGATTATGATTGTATGATTGTGATTGCATGATTGTGATTGTATGATTGTGATTGCATGATTTTGAATGTATGATTGTGATTGCATGATTGTGATTGTATGATTGTGATTGTATGATTGTGATTGTATGATTGTGATAGTATGATTGTGATTGTATGATTGTGATTGTATGATTGTGATTGTATGATTATGATTGTATGATTGTGATTGTATGATTGTATTTGGGAGATTGTATTTGGGAGATTGTATTTGTATGATTGCGATTGTATGATTGTGATTGTATGATTGCGATTGTATGAATTCGATTGAATGATTGTGATTGTATGATTGTGATTGCATGATTGTGATTGCATGATTGTAATTGTATGGTTGTGATTGCATGATTTTGAATGTATGATTGTGATTGTATGATTGTGATTGCATGATTGTGATTGTATGGTTGTGATTGCATGATTTTGAATGTACGATTGTGATTGTATGATTGTGATTGTATGATTGTGATTGTATGATTGTGATAGTATGATTGTGATTGTATGATTGTGATTGTATGATTGTGATTGTATGATTGTGATTGCATGATTGTGATTGTATGATTGTGATTGCATGATTTTGAATGTATGATTGTGATTGCATGATTGTGATTGTATGATTGTGATTGTATGATTGTGATTGTATGATTGTGATAGTATGATTGTGATTGTATGATTGTGATTGTATGATTGTGATTGTATGATTATGATTGTATGATTGTGATTGTATGATTGTATTTGGGAGATTGTATTTGGGAGATTGTATTTGGGAGATTGTATTTGTATGATTGCGATTGTATGATTGTGATTGTATGATTGCGATTGTATGAATTCGATTGTATGATTGTGATTGTATGATTGTGATTGTATGATTGTGATTGCATGATTGTGATTGTATGATTGTGATTGTATGATTGTGATTGTATGATTGTGATTGTATGATTGTATTTGGGAGATTGTATTTGGGAGATTGTAATTGTATGATTGCGATTGTATGATTGTGATTGTATGATTGCGATTGTATGAATGCGATTGTATGATTGTGATTGTATGATTGTATTTGGGAGATTGTATTTGGGAGATTGTATTTGGGAGATTGTATTTGTATGATTGCGATTGTATGATTGTGATTGTATGATTGCGATTGTATGAATTCGATTGTATGATTGTGATTGTATGATTGTGATTGTATGATTGTGATTGCATGATTGTGATTGTATGATTGTGATTGTATGATTGTGATTGCATGATTGTGATTGTATGATTGTGGTTGTATGATTGTGATTGTATGATTGTGATTGTATGATTGTATTTGGGAGATTGTATTTGGGAGATTGTAATTGTATGATTGCGATTGTATGATTGTGATTGTATGATTGCGATTGTATGAATGCGATTGTATGATTGTGATTGTATGATTGTGATTGTATGATTGTGGTTGTATGATTGTGATTGTATGATTGTGATTGTATGATTGTATTTGGGAGATTGTATTTGGGAGATTGTAATTGTATGATTGCGATTGTATGATTGTGATTGTATGATTGTGATGTATGATTGTAATTGTATGATTATGATTGTATGATTGTGATTGTATGATTGAGATTGTATGAATGTGATTGTATGCTTGCGATTGTATGATTGTGATTGTATGATTGTGATTGTATGATTGCGATTGTATGATTGTGATTGTATGATTGTGATGTATGATTGTAATTGTATGATTATGATTGTATGATTGTGATTGTATGATTGAGATTGTATGAATGTGATTGTATGCTTGCGATTGTATGATTGTGATTGTATGATTGTGATTGTATGATTGTGATTGTATGATTGCGATTGTATGATTGTGATTGTCTGATTGTGGTTGTGCGATTGTGATTGTACGATTGTGATTGTACGATTGTGATTGTATGATTGTGATTGTATGATTATGATTGTATGATTGTGATTGCATGATTGTGATTGTATGATTGTGATTGCATGATTTTGAATGTATGATTGTGATTGCATGATTGTGATTGTATGATTGTGATTGTATGATTGTGATTGTATGATTGTGATAGTATGATTGTGATTGTATGATTGTGATTGTATGATTGTGATTGTATGATTATGATTGTATGATTGTGATTGTATGATTGTATTTGGGAGATTGTATTTGGGAGATTGTACTTGTATGATTGCGATTGTATGATTGTGATTGTATGATTGCGATTGTTTGAATTCGATTGTATGATTGTGATTGTATGATTGTGATTGCATGATTGTGATTGCATGATTGTGATTGTATGGTTGTGATTGCATGATTTTGAATGTATGATTGTGATTGTAGGATTGTGATTGCATGATTGTGATCGTATGGTTGTGATTCCATGATTTTGAATGTATGATTGTGATTGTATGATTGTGATTGTATGATTGTGATTGTATGATTTTGATAGTATGATTGTGATTGTATGATTGTGATTGTATGATTGTGATTGTATGATTGTGATTGCATGATTGTGATTGTATGATTGTGATTGCATGATTTTGAATGTATGATTGTGATTGCATGATTGTGATTGTATGATTGTGATTGTATGATTGTGATTGTATGATTGTGATAGTATGATTGTGATTGTATGATTGTGATTGTATGATTGTGATTGTATGATTATGATTGTATGATTGTGATTGTATGATTGTATTTGGGAGATTGTATTTGGGAGATTGTATTTGGGAGATTGTATTTGTATGATTGCGATTGTATGATTGTGATTGTATGATTGCGATTGTATGAATTCGATTGTATGATTGTGATTGTATGATTGTGATTGTATGATTGTGATTGCATGATTGTGATTGTATGATTGTGATTGTATGATTGTGATTGTATGATTGTGATTGTATGATTGTATTTGGGAGATTGTATTTGGGAGATTGTAATTGTATGATTGCGATTGTATGATTGTGATTGTATGATTGCGATTGTATGAATGCGATTGTATGATTGTGATTGTATGATTGTGATTGTATGATTGCGATTGTATGATTGTGATTGTATGATTGCGATTGTATGAATTCGATTGTATGATTGTGATTGTATGATTGTGATTGTATGATTGTGATTGCATGATTGTGATTGTATGATTGTGGTTGTATGATTGTATTTGGGAGATTGTATTTGGGAGATTGTAATTGTATGATTGCGATTGTATGATTGTGATTGTATGATTGCGATTGTATGAATGCGATTGTATGATTGTGATTGTATGATTGTGATTGTATGATTGTGATTGTATGATTGTGATTGTATGATTGTGATTGTATGATTGTGATTGTATGATTGTATTTGGGAGATTGTATTTGGGAGATTGTAATTGTATGATTGCGATTGTATGATTGTGATTGTATGATTGTGATGTATGATTGTAATTGTATGATTATGATTGTATGATTGTGATTGTATGATTGAGATTGTATGAATGTGATTGTATGCTTGCGATTGTATGATTGTGATTGTATGATTGTGATTGTATGATTGCGATTGTATGTTTGTGATTGTATGATTGTGATGTATGATTGTAATTGTATGATTATGATTGTATGATTGTGATTGTATGATTGAGATTGTATGAATGTGATTGTATGCTTGCGATTGTATGATTGTGATTGTATGATTGTGATTGTATGATTGTGATTGTATGATTGCGATTGTATGATTGTGATTGTATGATTGTGATTGTATGATTGCGATTGTATGATTGTGATTGTATGATTGTGATTGTATGATTGTGTTTGCATGATTGTGATTGTATGATTTTGATTGTATGATTGTATTTGGGAGATTGTATTTGGGAGATTGTAATTGTATGATTGCGATTGTATGATTGTGATTGTATGATTGTGATGTATGATTGTAATTGTATGATTATGATTGTATGATTGTGATTGTATGATTATGATTGTATGATTGTGATTGTATGATTGCGATTGTATGATTGCGATTGTATGATTATGATTGTATTTTTGTGATTGCATGATGGCGATTGTATGATTGTGATTGTATGATTGTGATTGTATGATTGTGATTGTATGATTGTGATTGTATGATTGTGATTGTATGATTGTGATTGTATGATTGTGATTGTATGATTGTGATTGTCTGATTGTGGTTGTGCGATTGTGATTGTACGATTGTGATTGTACGATTGTGATCGTATGATTGTGATTGTATGATTATGATTGTATGATTGTGATTGCATGATTGTGATTGTATGATTGTGATTGCATGATTTTGAATGTATGATTGTGATTGCATGATTGTGATTGTATGATTGTGATTGTATGATTGTGATTGTATGATTGTGATAGTATGATTGTGATTGTATGATTGTGATTGTATGATTGTGATTGTATGATTATGATTGTATGATTGTGATTGTATGATTGTATTTGGGAGATTGTATTTGGGAGATTGTATTTGTATGATTGCGATTGTATGATTGTGATTGTATGATTGCGATTGTTTGAATTCGATTGTATGATTGTGATTTTATGATTGTGATTGCATGATTGTGATTGCATGATTGTGATTGTATGGTTGTGATTGCATGATTTTGAATGTATGATTGTGATTGTAGGATTGTGATTGCATGATTGTGATTGTATGGTTGTGATTCCATGATTTTGAATGTATGATTGTGATTGTATGATTGTGATTGTATGATTGTGATTGTATGATTTTGATAGTATGATTGTGATTGTATGATTGTGATTGTATGATTGTGATTGTATGATTGTGATTGCATGATTGTGATTGTATGATTGTGATTGCATGATTTTGAATGTATGATTGTGATTGCATGATTGTGATTGTATGATTGTGATTGTATGATTGTGATTGTATGATTGTGATAGTATGATTGTGATTGTATGATTGTGATGGTATGATTGTGATTGTATGATTATGATTGTATGATTGTGATTGTATGATTGTATTTGGGAGATTGTATTTGGGAGATTGTATTTGGGAGATTGTATTTGTATGATTGCGATTGTATGATTGCGATTGTATGATTGTGATTGTATGATTGCGATTGTATGAATGCGATTGTATGATTGTGATTGTATGATTGTGATTGTATGATTGTGATTGTATGATTGTGATTGTATGATTGTGATTGTATGATTGTATTTGGGAGATTGTATTTGGGAGATTGTAATTGTATGATTGCGATTGTATGATTGTGATTGTATGATTGCGATTGTATGATTGTGATTGTATGATTGTGATGTATGATTGTAATTGTATGATTATGATTGTATGATTGTGATTGTATGATTGAGATTGTATGAATGTGATTGTATGCTTGCGATTGTATGGTTGTGATTGTATGATTGTGATTGTATGATTGTGATTGTATGATTGAGATTGTATGATTGAGATTGTATGAATGTGATTGTATGCTTGCGATTGTATGATTGTGATTGTATGATTGTGATTGTATCATTGTGATTTTATGATTGTGATTGTATGATTGTGATTGTATGATTGCGATTGTATGATTGTGATTGTATGATTGTGATTGTATGATTGTGATTGCATGATTGTGATTGCATGATTGTGATTGCATGATTTTGAATGTATGATTGTGATTGTAGGATTGTGATTGTATGATTGTGATTGTATGATTGTGATGTATGATTGTAATTGTATGATTATGATTGTATGATTGTGATTGTATGATTGAGATTGTATGATTGAGATTGTATGAATGTGATTGTATGCTTGCGATTGTATGATTATGATTGCATGATTTTGAATGTATGATTGAGATTGCATGATTGTGATTGTATGATTGTGATTGTATGATTGTGATTGTATGATTGTGATTGTATGATTGTATTTGGGAGATTGTATTTGGGAGATTGTAATTGTATGATTGCGATTGTATGATTGTGATTGTATGATTGCGATTGTATGAATTCGATTGTATGATTGTGATTGTATGATTGTGATTGTATGATTGTGATTGCATGATTGTGATTGTATGATTGTGATTGTATGATTGTGATTGTATGATTGTGATTGTATGATTGTATTTGGGAGATTGTAATTGTATGATTGCGATTGTATGATTGCGATTGTATGATTGTGATTGTATGATTGCGATTGTATGAATGCGATTGTATGATTGTGATTGTATGATTGTGATTGTATGATTGTGATTGTATGATTGTGATTGTATGATTGTGATTGTATGATTGTATTTGGGAGATTGTATTTGGGAGATTGTAATTGTATGATTGCGATTGTATGATTGTGATTGTATGATTGCGATTGTATGATTGTGATTGTATGATTGTGATGTATGATTGTAATTGTATGATTATGATTGTATGAATGTGATTGTATGATTGAGATTGTATGAATGTGATTGTATGCTTGCGATTGTATGGTTGTGATTGTATGATTGAGATTGTATGAATGTGATTGTATGCTTGCGATTGTATGATTATGATTGCATGATTTTGAATGTATGATTGAGATTGCATGATTGTGATTGTATGATTGTGATTGTATGATTGTGATTGTATGATTGTGATTGTATGATTGTATTTGGGAGATTGTATTTGGGAGATTGTAATTGTATGATTGCGATTGTATGATTGTGATTGTATGATTGCGATTGTATGATTGTGATTGTATGATTGTGATGTATGATTGTAATTGTATGATTATGATTGTATGATTGTGATTGTATGATTGAGATTGTATGATTGAGATTGTATGAATGTGATTGTATGCTTGCGATTGTATGATTGTGATTGTATGATTGTGATTGTATGATTGTGATTGTATGATTGTGATTGTATGATTGTGATTTTATGATTGTGATTGTATGATTGTGATTGTATGATTGCGATTGTATGATTGTGATTGTATGATTGTGATTGTATGATTGTGATTGCATGATTGTGATTGCATGATTGTGATTGCATGATTTTGAATGTATGATTGTGATTGTAGGATTGTGATTGCATAATTGTGATTGCATGATTGTGATAGTATGATTGTGATTGTATGATTGTGATTGTATGATTGTGATTGTATGATTGTGATTGTATGATTGTGATTTTATGATTGTGATTGTATGATTGTGATTGTATGATTGCGATTGTATGATTGTGATTGTATGATTGTGATTGTATGATTGCGATTGTATGATTGTGATTGTATGATTGTGATTGTCTGATTGTGGTTGTGCGATTGTGTTTGTACGATTGTGATTGTACGATTGTGATTGTATGATTGTGATTGTATGATTATGATTGTATGATTGTGATTGCATGATTGTGATTGTATGATTGTGATTGCATGATTTTGAATGTATGATTGTGATTGCATGATTGTGATTGTATGATTGTGATTGTATGATTGTGATTGTATGATTGTGATAGTATGATTGTGATTGTATGATTGTGATTGTATGATTGTGATTGTATGATTATGATTGTATGATTGTGATTGTATGATTGTATTTGGGAGATTGTATTTGGGAGATTGTATTTGGGAGATTGTATTTGTATGATTGCGATTGTATGATTGTGATTGTATGATTGCGATTGTATGAATTCGATTGTATGATTGTGATTGTATGATTGTGATTGTATGATTGTGATTGCATGATTGTGATTGTATGATTGTGATTGTATGATTGTGATTGTATGATTGTGATTGTATGATTGTATTTGGGAGATTGTATTTGGGAGATTGTAATTGTATGATTGCGATTGTATGATTGTGATTGTATGATTGCGATTGTATGAATGCGATTGTATGATTGTGATTGTATGATTGTGATTGTATGATTGTGATTGTATGATTGTGATTGTATGATTGAGATTGTACGAATGTGATTGTATGCTTGCGATTGTATGATTGTGATTGTATGATTGTGATTGTATGATTGTGATTGTATGATTGCGATTGTATGATTGTGATTGTATGATTGTGATTGTATGATTGCGATTGTATGATTGTGATTGTATGATTGTGATTGTATGATTGTGATTGCATGATTGTGATTGTGTGATTTTGATTGTATGATTGTATTTGGGAGATTGTAATTGTATGATTGCGATTGTATGATTGTGATTGTATGATTGTGATGTATGATTGTAATTGTATGATTATGATTGTATGATTGTGATTGTATGATTGCGATTGTATGATTGTGATTGTATGATTATGATTGTATTTTTGTGATTGCATGATTGTGATTGTATGATTGTGATTGTATGATTGTGATTGTATGATTGTGATTGTATGATTGTGATTGTATGATTGTGATTGTCTGATTGTGGTTGTGCGATTGTGATTGCATGATTGTGATTGTATGGTTGTGATTGCATGATTTTGAATGTATGATTGTGATTGTATGATTGTGATTGCATGATTGTGATTGTATGGTTGTGATTCCATGATTTTGAATGTATGATTGTGATTGTATGATTGTGGTTGTATGATTGTGATTGTATGATTGTGATAGTATGATTGTGATAGTATGATTGTGATTGTATGATTGTGATTGTATGATTGTGATTGTATGATTGTGATTGCATGATTGTGATTGTATGATTGTGATTGCATGATTTTGAATGTATGATTGTGATTGCATGATTGTGATTGTATGATTGTGATTGTATGATTGTGATTGTATGATTGTGATAGTATGATTGTGATTGTATGATTGTGATTGTATGATTGTGATTGTATGATTATGATTGTATGATTGTGATTGTATGATTGTATTTGGGAGATTGTATTTGGGAGATTGTATTTGGGAGATTGTATTTGTATGATTGCGATTGTATGATTGTGATTGTATGATTGCGATTGTATGAATTCGATTGTATGATTGTGATTGTATGATTGTGATTGTATGATTGTGATTGCATGATTGTGATTGTATGATTGTGATTGTATGATTGTGATTGTATGATTGTGATTGTATGATTGTATTTGGGAGATTGTATTTGGGAGATTGTAATTGTATGATTGGGATTGTATGATTGTGATTGTATGATTGTGACTGTATGAATGCGATTGTATGATTGTGATTGTATGATTGTGATTGTATGATTGTGATTGTATGATTGTGATTGTATGATTGTGATTGTATGATTGTATTTGGGAGATTGTATTTGGGAGATTGTAATTGTATGATTGCGATTGTATGATTGTGATTGTATGATTGCGATTGTATGATTGTGATTGTATGATTGTGATGTATGATTGTAATTGTATGATTATGATTGTATGATTGTGATTGTATGATTGAGATTGTATGAATGTGATTGTATGCTTGCGATTGTATGATTGTGATTGTATGATTGTGATTGTATGATTGTGATTGTATGATTGAGATTGTATGATTGAGATTGTATGAATGTGATTGTATGATTGTGATTGTATGATTGTGATTTTATGAATGTGATTGTATGATTGTGATTGTATGATTGCGATTGTATGATTGTGATTGTATGATTGTGATTGTATGATTGTGATTGCATGATTGTGATTGCATGATTGTGATTGCATGATTTTGAATGTATGATTGTGATTGTAGGATTGTGATTGCATAATTGTGATTGCATGATTGTGATAGTATGATTGTGATTGTATGATTGTGATTGTATGATTGTGATTGTATGATTATGATTGTATGATTGTGATTGTATGATTGCGATTGTATGATTGTGATTGTATGATTATGATTGTATTTTTGTGATTGCATGATTGTGATTGTATGATTGTGATTGTATGATTGTGATTGTATGATTGTGATTGTATGATTGTGATTGTATGATTGTGATTGTATGATTGCGATTGTATGATTGTGATTGTATGATTGTGATTGTCTGATTGTGGTTGTGCGATTGTGATTGTACGATTGTGATTGTACGATTGTGATTGTATGATTGTGGTTGTATGATTATGATTGTATGATTGTGATTGCATGATTGTGATTGTATGATTGTGATTGCATGATTTTGAATGTATGATTGTGATTGCATGATTGTGATTGTATGATTGTGATTGTATGATTGTGATTGTATGATTGTGATTGTATGATTGCGATAGTACGATTGTGATTGTATGATTGTGATTGTATGATTGTGATTGTATGATTATGATTGTATGATTGTGATTGTATGATTGTATTTGGAAGATTGTATTTGGGAGATTGTATTTGGGAGATTGTATTCGGGAGATTGTATTTGTATGATTGCGATTGTATGATTGTGATTGTATGATTGCGATTGTATGAATTCGATTGTATGATTGTGATTGTATGATTGTGATTGTATGATTGTGATTGCATGATTGTGATTGTATGATTGTGGTTGTATGATTGTGATTGTATGATTGTGATTGTATGATTGTATTTGGGAGATTGTATTTGGGAGATTGTAATTGTATGATTGCGATTGTATGATTGTGATTGTATGATTGCGATTGTATGAATGCGATTGTATGATTGTCATTGTATGATTGTGATTGTATGATTGTGATTGTATGATTGTGATTGTATGATTGTGATTGTATGATTGTATTTGGGAGATTGTATTTGGGAGATTGTAATTGTATGATTGCGATTGTATGATTGTGATTGTATGATTGCGATTGTATGATTGTGATTGTATGATTGTGATGTATGATTGTAATTGTATGATTATGATTGTATGATTGTGATTGTATGATTGAGATTGTATGAATGTGATTGTATGCTTGCGATTGTATGATTGTGATTGTATGATTGTGATTGTATGATTGTGATTGTATGATTGTGATTGTATGATTGCGATTGTATGATTGTGATTGTATGATTGTGATTGTATGATTGCGATTGTATGATTGTGATTGTATGATTGTGATTGTATGATTGTGTTTGCATGATTGTGATTGTATGATTTTGATTGTATGATTGTATTTGGGAGATTGTATTTGGGAGATTGTAATTGTATGATTGCGATTGTATGATTGTGATTGTATGATTGTGATGTATGATTGTAATTGTATGATTATGATTGTATGATTGTGATTGTATGATTATGATTGTATGATTGTGATTGTATGATTGCGATTGTATGATTGCGATTGTATGATTATGATTGTATTTTTGTGATTGCATGATGGCGATTGTATGATTGTGATTGTATGATTGTGATTGTATGATTGTGATTGTATGATTGTGATTGTATGATTGTGATTGTATGATTGTGATTGTATGATTGTGATTGTATGATTGTGATTGTATGATTGTGATTGTATGATTGTGATTGTATGATTGTGATTGTATGATTGTGATTGTCTGATTGTGGTTGTGCGATTGTGATTGTACGATTGTGATTGTACGATTGTGATTGTATGATTGTGATTGTATGATTATGATTGTATGATTGTGATTGCATGATTGTGATTGTATGATTGTGATTGCATGATTTTGAATGTATGATTGCGATTGCATGATTGTGATTGTATGATTGTGATTGTATGATTGTGATTGTATGATTGTGATAGTATGATTGTGATTGTATGATTGTGATTGTATGATTGTGATTGTATGATTATGATTGTATGATTGTGATTGTATGATTGTATTTGGGAGATTGTATTTGGGAGATTGTATTTGGGAGATTGTATTTGTATGATTGCGATTGTATGATTGTGATTGTATGATTGCGATTGTTTGAATTCGATTGTATGATTGTGATTGTATGATTGTGATTGCATGATTGTGATTGCATGATTGTGATTGTATGGTTGTGATTGCATGATTTTGAATGTATGATTGTGATTGTAGGATTGTGATTGCATGATTGTGATTGTATGGTTGTGATTCCATGATTTTGAATGTATGATTGTGATTGTATGATTGTGATTGTATGATTGTGATTGTATGATTTTGATAGTATGATTGTGATTGTATGATTGTGATTGTATGATTGTGATTGTATGATTGTGATTGCATGATTGTGATTGTATGATTGTGATTGCATGATTTTGAATGTATGATTGTGATTGCATGATTGTGATTGTATGATTGTGATTGTATGATTGTGATTGTATGATTGTGATAGTATGATTGTGATTGTATGATTGTGATTGTATGATTGTGATTGTATGATTATGATTGTATGATTGTGATTGTATGATTGTATTTGGGAGATTGTATTTGGGAGATTGTATTTGGGAGATTGTATTTGTATGATTGCGATTGTATGATTGTGATTGTATGATTGCGATTGTATGAATTCGATTGTATGATTGTGATTGTATGATTGTGATTGTATGATTGTGATTGCATGATTGTGATTGTATGATTGTGATTGTATGATTGTGATTGCATGATTGTGATTGTATGATTGTGGTTGTATGATTGTGATTGTATGATTGTGATTGTGTGATTGTATTTGGGAGATTGTATTTGGGAGATTGTAATTGTATGATTGCGATTGTATGATTGTGATTGTATGATTGCGATTGTATGAATGCGATTGTATGATTGTGATTGTATGATTGTGATTGTATGATTGTGATTGTATGATTGTGATTGTATGATTGTGATTGTATGATTGTATTTGGGAGATTGTATTTGGGAGATTGTAATTGTATGATTGCGATTGTATGATTGTGATTGTATGATTGTGATGTATGATTGTAATTGTATGATTATGATTGTATGATTGTGATTGTATGATTGAGATTGTATGAATGTGATTGTATGCTTGCGATTGTATGATTGTGATTGTATGATTGTGATTGTATGATTGCGATTGTATGATTGTGATTGTATGATTGTGATGTATGATTGTAATTGTATGATTATGATTGTATGATTGTGATTGTATGATTGAGATTGTATGAATGTGATTGTATGCTTGCGATTGTATGATTGTGATTGTATGATTGTGATTGTATGATTGTGATTGTATGATTGCGATTGTATGATTGTGATTGTCTGATTGTGGTTGTGCGATTGTGATTGTACGATTGTGATTGTACGATTGTGATTGTATGATTGTGATTGTATGATTATGATTGTATGATTGTGATTGCATGATTGTGATTGTATGATTGTGATTGCATGATTTTGAATGTATGATTGTGATTGCATGATTGTGATTGTATGATTGTGATTGTATGATTGTGATTGTATGATTGTGATAGTATGATTGTGATTGTATGATTGTGATTGTATGATTGTGATTGTATGATTATGATTGTATGATTGTGATTGTATGATTGTATTTGGGAGATTGTATTTGGGAGATTGTACTTGTATGATTGCGATTGTATGATTGTGATTGTATGATTGCGATTGTTTGAATTCGATTGTATGATTGTGATTGTATGATTGTGATTGCATGATTGTGATTGCATGATTGTGATTGTATGGTTGTGATTGCATGATTTTGAATGTATGATTGTGATTGTAGGATTGTGATTGCATGATTGTGATCGTATGGTTGTGATTCCATGATTTTGAATGTATGATTGTGATTGTATGATTGTGATTGTATGATTGTGATTGTATGATTTTGATAGTATGATTGTGATTGTATGATTGTGATTGTATGATTGTGATTGTATGATTGTGATTGCATGATTGTGATTGTATGATTGTGATTGCATGATTTTGAATGTATGATTGTGATTGCATGATTGTGATTGTATGATTGTGATTGTATGATTGTGATTGTATGATTGTGATAGTATGATTGTGATTGTATGATTGTGATTGTATGATTGTGATTGTATGATTATGATTGTATGATTGTGATTGTATGATTGTATTTGGGAGATTGTATTTGGGAGATTGTATTTGGGAGATTGTATTTGTATGATTGCGATTGTATGATTGTGATTGTATGATTGCGATTGTATGAATTCGATTGTATGATTGTGATTGTATGATTGTGATTGTATGATTGTGATTGCATGATTGTGATTGTATGATTGTGATTGTATGATTGTGATTGTATGATTGTGATTGTATGATTGTATTTGGGAGATTGTATTTGGGAGATTGTAATTGTATGATTGCGATTGTATGATTGTGATTGTATGATTGCGATTGTATGAATGCGATTGTATGATTGTGATTGTATGATTGTGATTGTATGATTGCGATTGTATGATTGTGATTGTATGATTGCGATTGTATGAATTCGATTGTATGATTGTGATTGTATGATTGTGATTGTATGATTGTGATTGCATGATTGTGATTGTATGATTGTGGTTGTATGATTGTATTTGGGAGATTGTATTTGGGAGATTGTAATTGTATGATTGCGATTGTATGATTGTGATTGTATGATTGCGATTGTATGAATGCGATTGTATGATTGTGATTGTATGATTGTGATTGTATGATTGTGATTGTATGATTGTGATTGTATGATTGTGATTGTATGATTGTGATTGTATGATTGTATTTGGGAGATTGTATTTGGGAGATTGTAATTGTATGATTGCGATTGTATGATTGTGATTGTATGATTGTGATGTATGATTGTAATTGTATGATTATGATTGTATGATTGTGATTGTATGATTGAGATTGTATGAATGTGATTGTATGCTTGCGATTGTATGATTGTGATTGTATGATTGTGATTGTATGATTGCGATTGTATGATTGTGATTGTATGATTGTGATGTATGATTGTAATTGTATGATTATGATTGTATGATTGTGATTGTATGATTGAGATTGTATGAATGTGATTGTATGCTTGCGATTGTATGATTGTGATTGTATGATTGTGATTGTATGATTGTGATTGTATGATTGCGATTGTATGATTGTGATTGTATGATTGTGATTGTATGATTGCGATTGTATGATTGTGATTGTATGATTGTGATTGTATGATTGTGTTTGCATGATTGTGATTGTATGATTTTGATTGTATGATTGTATTTGGGAGATTGTATTTGGGAGATTGTAATTGTATGATTGCGATTGTATGATTGTGATTGTATGATTGTGATGTATGATTGTAATTGTATGATTATGATTGTATGATTGTGATTGTATGATTATGATTGTATGATTGTGATTGTATGATTGCGATTGTATGATTGCGATTGTATGATTATGATTGTATTTTTGTGATTGCATGATGGCGATTGTATGATTGTGATTGTATGATTGTGATTGTATGATTGTGATTGTATGATTGTGATTGTATGATTGTGATTGTATGATTGTGATTGTATGATTGTGATTGTCTGATTGTGGTTGTGCGATTGTGATTGTACGATTGTGATTGTACGATTGTGATCGTATGATTGTGATTGTATGATTATGATTGTATGATTGTGATTGCATGATTGTGATTGTATGATTGTGATTGCATGATTTTGAATGTATGATTGTGATTGCATGATTGTGATTGTATGATTGTGATTGTATGATTGTGATTGTATGATTGTGATAGTATGATTGTGATTGTATGATTGTGATTGTATGATTGTGATTGTATGATTATGATTGTATGATTGTGATTGTATGATTGTATTTGGGAGATTGTATTTGGGAGATTGTATTTGTATGATTGCGATTGTATGATTGTGATTGTATGATTGCGATTGTTTGAATTCGATTGTATGATTGTGATTTTATGATTGTGATTGCATGATTGTGATTGCATGATTGTGATTGTATGGTTGTGATTGCATGATTTTGAATGTATGATTGTGATTGTAGGATTGTGATTGCATGATTGTGATTGTATGGTTGTGATTCCATGATTTTGAATGTATGATTGTGATTGTATGATTGTGATTGTATGATTGTGATTGTATGATTTTGATAGTATGATTGTGATTGTATGATTGTGATTGTATGATTGTGATTGTATGATTGTGATTGCATGATTGTGATTGTATGATTGTGATTGCATGATTTTGAATGTATGATTGTGATTGCATGATTGTGATTGTATGATTGTGATTGTATGATTGTGATTGTATGATTGTGATAGTATGATTGTGATTGTATGATTGTGATGGTATGATTGTGATTGTATGATTATGATTGTATGATTGTGATTGTATGATTGTATTTGGGAGATTGTATTTGGGAGATTGTATTTGGGAGATTGTATTTGTATGATTGCGATTGTATGATTGTGATTGTATGATTGCGATTGTATGAATTCGATTGTATGATTGTGATTGTATGATTGTGATTGTATGATTGTGATTGCATGATTGTGATTGTATGATTGTGATTGTATGATTGTGATTGTATGATTGTGATTGTATGATTGTATTTGGGAGATTGTAATTGTATGATTGCGATTGTATGATTGCGATTGTATGATTGTGATTGTATGATTGCGATTGTATGAATGCGATTGTATGATTGTGATTGTATGATTGTGATTGTATGATTGTGATTGTATGATTGTGATTGTATGATTGTGATTGTATGATTGTATTTGGGAGATTGTATTTGGGAGATTGTAATTGTATGATTGCGATTGTATGATTGTGATTGTATGATTGCGATTGTATGATTGTGATTGTATGATTGTGATGTATGATTGTAATTGTATGATTATGATTGTATGATTGTGATTGTATGATTGAGATTGTATGAATGTGATTGTATGCTTGCGATTGTATGGTTGTGATTGTATGATTGTGATTGTATGATTGTGATTGTATGATTGAGATTGTATGATTGAGATTGTATGAATGTGATTGTATGCTTGCGATTGTATGATTGTGATTGTATGATTGTGATTGTATCATTGTGATTTTATGATTGTGATTGTATGATTGTGATTGTATGATTGCGATTGTATGATTGTGATTGTATGATTGTGATTGTATGATTGTGATTGCATGATTGTGATTGCATGATTGTGATTGCATGATTTTGAATGTATGATTGTGATTGTAGGATTGTGATTGCATAATTATGATTGCATGATTGTGATAGTATGATTGTGATTGTATGATTGTGATTGTATGATTGTGATTGTATGATTATGATTGTATGATTGTGATTGTATGATTGCGATTGTATGATTGTGATTGTATGATTATGATTGTATTTTTGTGATTGCATGATTGTGATTGTATGATTGTGATTGTATGATTGTGATTGTATGATTGTGATTGTATGATTGCGATTGTATGATTGTGATTGTATGATTGTGATTGTCTGATTGTGGTTGTGCGATTGTGATTGTACGATTGTGATTGTACGATTGTGATTGTATGATTGTGGTTGTATGATTATGATTGTATGATTGTGATTGCATGATTGTGATTGTATGATTGTGATTGCATGATTTTGAATGTATGATTGTGATTGCATGATTGTGATTGTATGATTATGATTGTATGATTGTGATTGTATGATTGTATTTGGGAGATTGTATTTGGGAGATTGTATTTGGGAGATTGTATTTGGGCGATTGTATTTGTATGATTGCGATTGTATGATTGTGATTGTATGAATTCGATTGTATGATTGTGATTGTATGATTGTGATTGTATGATTGTGATTGCATGATTGTGATTGTATGATTGTGATTGTATGATTGTGATTGTATGATTGTGATTGTATGATTGTGATTGTATGATTGTATTTGGGAGATTGTAATTGTATGATTGCGATTGTATGATTGTGATTGTATGATTGCGATTGTATGAATGCGATTGTATGATTGTGATTGTATGATTGTGATTGTATGATTGTGATTGTATGATTGTGATTGTATGATTGTGATTGTCTGATTGTGGTTGTGCGATTGTGATTGTACGATTGTGATTGTACGATTGTGATTGTATGATTGTGATTGTATGATTATGATTGTATGATTGTGATTGCATGATTGTGATTGTATGATTGTGATTGCATGATTTTGAATGTATGATTGTGATTGCATGATTGTGATTGTATGATTGTGATTGTATGATTGTGATTGTATGATTGTGATAGTATGATTGTGATTGTATGATTGTGATTGTATGATTGTGATTGTATGATTATGATTGTATGATTGTGATTGTATGATTGTATTTGGGAGATTGTATTTGGGAGATTGTATTTGTATGATTGCGATTGTATGATTGTGATTGTATGATTGCGATTGTATGAATTCGATTGAATGATTGTGATTGTATGATTGTGATTGCATGATTGTGATTGCATGATTGTAATTGTATGGTTGTGATTGCATGATTTTGAATGTATGATTGTGATTGTATGATTGTGATTGCATGATTGTGATTGTATGGTTGTGATTGCATGATTTTGAATGTACGATTGTGATTGTATGATTGTGATTGTATGATTGTGATTGTATGATTGTGATAGTATGATTGTGATTGTATGATTGTGATTGTATGATTGTGATTGTATGATTGTGATTGCATGATTGTGATTGTATGATTGTGATTGCATGATTTTGAATGTATGATTGTGATTGCATGATTGTGATTGTATGATTGTGATTGTATGATTGTGATTGTATGATTGTGATAGTATGATTGTGATTGTATGATTGTGATTGTATGATTGTGATTGTATGATTATGATTGTATGATTGTGATTGTATGATTGTATTTGGGAGATTGTATTTGGGAGATTGTATTTGGGAGATTGTATTTGTATGATTGCGATTGTATGATTGTGATTGTATGATTGCGATTGTATGAATTCGATTGTATGATTGTGATTGTATGATTGTGATTGTATGATTGTGATTGCATGATTGTGATTGTATGATTGTGATTGTATGATTGTGATTGTATGATTGTGATTGTATGATTGTATTTGGGAGATTGTATTTGGGAGATTGTAATTGTATGATTGCGATTGTATGATTGTGATTGTATGATTGCGATTGTATGAATGCGATTGTATGATTGTGATTGTATGATTGTGATTGTATGATTGTGATTGTATGATTGTGATTGTATGATTGTGATTGTCTGATTGTGGTTGTGCGATTGTGATTGTACGATTGTGATTGTACGATTGTGATTGTATGATTGTGATTGTATGATTATGATTGTATGATTGTGATTGCATGATTGTGATTGTATGATTGTGATTGCATGATTTTGAATGTATGATTGTGATTGCATGATTGTGATTGTATGATTGTGATTGTATGATTGTGATTGTATGATTGTGATAGTATGATTGTGATTGTATGATTGTGATTGTATGATTGTGATTGTATGATTATGATTGTATGATTGTGATTGTATGATTGTATTTGGGAGATTGTATTTGGGAGATTGTATTTGTATGATTGCGATTGTATGATTGTGATTGTATGATTGCGATTGTATGAATTCGATTGAATGATTGTGATTGTATGATTGTGATTGCATGATTGTGATTGCATGATTGTAATTGTATGGTTGTGATTGCATGATTTTGAATGTATGATTGTGATTGTATGATTGTGATTGCATGATTGTGATTGTATGGTTGTGATTGCATGATTTTGAATGTACGATTGTGATTGTATGATTGTGATTGTATGATTGTGATTGTATGATTGTGATAGTATGATTGTGATTGTATGATTGTGATTGTATGATTGTGATTGTATGATTGTGATTGCATGATTGTGATTGTATGATTGTGATTGCATGATTTTGAATGTATGATTGTGATTGCATGATTGTGATTGTATGATTGTGATTGTATGATTGTGATTGTATGATTGTGATAGTATGATTGTGATTGTATGATTGTGATTGTATGATTGTGATTGTATGATTATGATTGTATGATTGTGATTGTATGATTGTATTTGGGAGATTGTATTTGGGAGATTGTATTTGGGAGATTGTATTTGTATGATTGCGATTGTATGATTGTGATTGTATGATTGCGATTGTATGAATTCGATTGTATGATTGTGATTGTATGATTGTGATTGTATGATTGTGATTGCATGATTGTGATTGTATGATTGTGATTGTATGATTGTGATTGTATGATTGTGATTGTATGATTGTATTTGGGAGATTGTATTTGGGAGATTGTAATTGTATGATTGCGATTGTATGATTGTGATTGTATGATTGCGATTGTATGAATGCGATTGTATGATTGTGATTGTATGATTGTATTTGGGAGATTGTATTTGGGAGATTGTATTTGGGAGATTGTATTTGGGAGATTGTATTTGTATGATTGCGATTGTATGATTGTGATTGTATGATTGCGATTGTATGAATTCGATTGTATGATTGTGATTGTATGATTGTGATTGTATGATTGTGATTGCATGATTGTGATTGTATGATTGTGATTGTATGATTGTGATTGCATGATTGTGATTGTATGATTGTGGTTGTATGATTGTGATTGTATGATTGTGATTGTATGATTGTATTTGGGAGATTGTATTTGGGAGATTGTAATTGTATGATTGCGATTGTATGATTGTGATTGTATGATTGCGATTGTATGAATGCGATTGTATGATTGTGATTGTATGATTGTGATTGTATGATTGTGATTGTATGATTGTGATTGTATGATTGTGATTGTATGATTGTATTTGGGAGATTGTATTTGGGAGATTGTAATTGTATGATTGCGATTGTATGATTGTGATTGTATGATTGTGATGTATGATTGTAATTGTATGATTATGATTGTATGATTGTGATTGTATGATTGAGATTGTATGAATGTGATTGTATGCTTGCGATTGTATGATTGTGATTGTATGATTGTGATTGTATGATTGCGATTGTATGATTGTGATTGTATGATTGTGATGTATGATTGTAATTGTATGATTATGATTGTATGATTGTGATTGTATGATTGAGATTGTATGAATGTGATTGTATGCTTGCGATTGTATGATTGTGATTGTATGATTGTGATTGTATGATTGTGATTGTATGATTGCGATTGTATGATTGTGATTGTCTGATTGTGGTTGTGCGATTGTGATTGTACGATTGTGATTGTACGATTGTGATTGTATGATTGTGATTGTATGATTATGATTGTATGATTGTGATTGCATGATTGTGATTGTATGATTGTGATTGCATGATTTTGAATGTATGATTGTGATTGCATGATTGTGATTGTATGATTGTGATTGTATGATTGTGATTGTATGATTGTGATAGTATGATTGTGATTGTATGATTGTGATTGTATGATTGTGATTGTATGATTATGATTGTATGATTGTGATTGTATGATTGTATTTGGGAGATTGTATTTGGGAGATTGTACTTGTATGATTGCGATTGTATGATTGTGATTGTATGATTGCGATTGTTTGAATTCGATTGTATGATTGTGATTGTATGATTGTGATTGCATGATTGTGATTGCATGATTGTGATTGTATGGTTGTGATTGCATGATTTTGAATGTATGATTGTGATTGTAGGATTGTGATTGCATGATTGTGATCGTATGGTTGTGATTCCATGATTTTGAATGTATGATTGTGATTGTATGATTGTGATTGTATGATTGTGATTGTATGATTTTGATAGTATGATTGTGATTGTATGATTGTGATTGTATGATTGTGATTGTATGATTGTGATTGCATGATTGTGATTGTATGATTGTGATTGCATGATTTTGAATGTATGATTGTGATTGCATGATTGTGATTGTATGAATGTGATTGTATGATTGTGATTGTATGATTGTGATAGTATGATTGTGATTGTATGATTGTGATTGTATGATTGTGATTGTATGATTATGATTGTATGATTGTGATTGTATGATTGTATTTGGGAGATTGTATTTGGGAGATTGTATTTGGGAGATTGTATTTGTATGATTGCGATTGTATGATTGTGATTGTATGATTGCGATTGTATGAATTCGATTGTATGATTGTGATTGTATGATTGTGATTGTATGATTGTGATTGCATGATTGTGATTGTATGATTGTGATTGTATGATTGTGATTGTATGATTGTGATTGTATGATTGTATTTGGGAGATTGTATTTGGGAGATTGTAATTGTATGATTGCGATTGTATGATTGTGATTGTATGATTGCGATTGTATGAATGCGATTGTATGATTGTGATTGTATGATTGTGATTGTATGATTGCGATTGTATGATTGTGATTGTATGATTGCGATTGTATGAATTCGATTGTATGATTGTGATTGTATGATTGTGATTGTATGATTGTGATTGCATGATTGTGATTGTATGATTGTGGTTGTATGATTGTATTTGGGAGATTGTATTTGGGAGATTGTAATTGTATGATTGCGATTGTATGATTGTGATTGTATGATTGCGATTGTATGAATGCGATTGTATGATTGTGATTGTATGATTGTGATTGTATGATTGTGATTGTATGATTGTGATTGTATGATTGTGATTGTATGATTGTGATTGTATGATTGTATTTGGGAGATTGTATTTGGGAGATTGTAATTGTATGATTGCGATTGTATGATTGTGATTGTATGATTGTGATGTATGATTGTAATTGTATGATTATGATTGTATGATTGTGATTGTATGATTGAGATTGTATGAATGTGATTGTATGCTTGCGATTGTATGATTGTGATTGTATGATTGTGATTGTATGATTGCGATTGTATGATTGTGATTGTATGATTGTGATGTATGATTGTAATTGTATGATTATGATTGTATGATTGTGATTGTATGATTGAGATTGTATGAATGTGATTGTATGCTTGCGATTGTATGATTGTGATTGTATGATTGTGATTGTATGATTGTGATTGTATGATTGCGATTGTATGATTGTGATTGTATGATTGTGATTGTATGATTGCGATTGTATGATTGTGATTGTATGATTGTGATTGTATGATTGTGTTTGCATGATTGTGATTGTATGATTTTGATTGTATGATTGTATTTGGGAGATTGTATTTGGGAGATTGTAATTGTATGATTGCGATTGTATGATTGTGATTGTATGATTGTGATGTATGATTGTAATTGTATGATTATGATTGTATGATTGTGATTGTATGATTATGATTGTATGATTGTGATTGTATGATTGCGATTGTATGATTGCGATTGTATGATTATGATTGTATTTTTGTGATTGCATGATGGCGATTGTATGATTGTGATTGTATGATTGTGATTGTATGATTGTGATTGTATGATTGTGATTGTATGATTGTGATTGTATGATTGTGATTGTATGATTGTGATTGTATGATTGTGATTGTATGATTGTGATTGTCTGATTGTGGTTGTGCGATTGTGATTGTACGATTGTGATTGTACGATTGTGATCGTATGATTGTGATTGTATGATTATGATTGTATGATTGTGATTGCATGATTGTGATTGTATGATTGTGATTGCATGATTTTGAATGTATGATTGTGATTGCATGATTGTGATTGTATGATTGTGATTGTATGATTGTGATTGTATGATTGTGATAGTATGATTGTGATTGTATGATTGTGATTGTATGATTGTGATTGTATGATTATGATTGTATGATTGTGATTGTATGATTGTATTTGGGAGATTGTATTTGGGAGATTGTATTTGTATGATTGCGATTGTATGATTGTGATTGTATGATTGCGATTGTTTGAATTCGATTGTATGATTGTGATTTTATGATTGTGATTGCATGATTGTGATTGCATGATTGTGATTGTATGGTTGTGATTGCATGATTTTGAATGTATGATTGTGATTGTAGGATTGTGATTGCATGATTGTGATTGTATGGTTGTGATTCCATGATTTTGAATGTATGATTGTGATTGTATGATTGTGATTGTATGATTGTGATTGTATGATTTTGATAGTATGATTGTGATTGTATGATTGTGATTGTATGATTGTGATTGTATGATTGTGATTGCATGATTGTGATTGTATGATTGTGATTGCATGATTTTGAATGTATGATTGTGATTGCATGATTGTGATTGTATGATTGTGATTGTATGATTGTGATTGTATGATTGTGATAGTATGATTGTGATTGTATGATTGTGATGGTATGATTGTGATTGTATGATTATGATTGTATGATTGTGATTGTATGATTGTATTTGGGAGATTGTATTTGGGAGATTGTATTTGGGAGATTGTATTTGTATGATTGCGATTGTATGATTGTGATTGTATGATTGCGATTGTATGAATTCGATTGTATGATTGTGATTGTATGATTGTGATTGTATGATTGTGATTGCATGATTGTGATTGTATGATTGTGATTGTATGATTGTGATTGTATGATTGTGATTGTATGATTGTATTTGGGAGATTGTAATTGTATGATTGCGATTGTATGATTGCGATTGTATGATTGTGATTGTATGATTGCGATTGTATGAATGCGATTGTATGATTGTGATTGTATGATTGTGATTGTATGATTGTGATTGTATGATTGTGATTGTATGATTGTGATTGTATGATTGTATTTGGGAGATTGTATTTGGGAGATTGTAATTGTATGATTGCGATTGTATGATTGTGATTGTATGATTGCGATTGTATGATTGTGATTGTATGATTGTGATGTATGATTGTAATTGTATGATTATGATTGTATGATTGTGATTGTATGATTGAGATTGTATGAATGTGATTGTATGCTTGCGATTGTATGGTTGTGATTGTATGATTGTGATTGTATGATTGTGATTGTATGATTGAGATTGTATGATTGAGATTGTATGAATGTGATTGTATGCTTGCGATTGTATGATTGTGATTGTATGATTGTGATTGTATCATTGTGATTTTATGATTGTGATTGTATGATTGTGATTGTATGATTGCGATTGTATGATTGTGATTGTATGATTGTGATTGTATGATTGTGATTGCATGATTGTGATTGCATGATTGTGATTGCATGATTTTGAATGTATGATTGTGATTGTAGGATTGTGATTGCATAATTATGATTGCATGATTGTGATAGTATGATTGTGATTGTATGATTGTGATTGTATGATTGTGATTGTATGATTATGATTGTATGATTGTGATTGTATGATTGCGATTGTATGATTGTGATTGTATGATTATGATTGTATTTTTGTGATTGCATGATTGTGATTGTATGATTGTGATTGTATGATTGTGATTGTATGATTGTGATTGTATGATTGCGATTGTATGATTGTGATTGTATGATTGTGATTGTCTGATTGTGGTTGTGCGATTGTGATTGTACGATTGTGATTGTACGATTGTGATTGTATGATTGTGGTTGTATGATTATGATTGTATGATTGTGATTGCATGATTGTGATTGTATGATTGTGATTGCATGATTTTGAATGTATGATTGTGATTGCATGATTGTGATTGTATGATTATGATTGTATGATTGTGATTGTATGATTGTATTTGGGAGATTGTATTTGGGAGATTGTATTTGGGAGATTGTATTTGGGCGATTGTATTTGTATGATTGCGATTGTATGATTGTGATTGTATGAATTCGATTGTATGATTGTGATTGTATGATTGTGATTGTATGATTGTGATTGCATGAT